>NC_051403.1:1468878-1482924 GCF_015228065.2 Penaeus monodon | reverse complement strand
CCAAAACCTCCAGGCGACAAATTTCATGTCTTGGAAATCGTGTCGAAAACGTTTCATCATGCAAAAGACCCCAAGGGGTCCCCTATATGCCTTTCATGTTGTAAAATCTCGATCATGTTGTTTTGTCATCTGGTCAACACTGTTGGCACTTGCAATATGTTTAAATCACAATAATTAAGCAAGGAAGGCAAAGAAAACACTGAATCTGGGACTTTCCGGTGTATTAAATACATAAAACGCAGTGTGTGGTCAAACAAACGCTATATAAGTTATGACGACTCTTGCAAAAAGCAATTTTGTAACTTACAAGGTACTTTAAAATGTGGGGATGTCACAAACATGGCGGCTATTTTTGTTTCGAGTATGGCCCTCGGAGGAGTACAAAAATTGTAACTGCTCCGATAAGAGATACAACATTGCAAACTTTTTTTGAGTATCCCACCCTGACCTGACCTGTCCCTGGGAGATAAAAAGGAGTGCTGTTATTTGCCCTGTATCTTTGGGATAAGTACATTGCACCCACTATTCGAAAACAGGAGCAGATGTCTCGTTAGTACACAGTGAAGTGCTGAGGGAGTTAAATATGCCCTATTAGCAGGTTAGGAAAGCTGTAAATCTCACTTTTAACGTAGGTAAGATAAAGACTTCCTTTGTGTTCTTGGTAGGGGGTACCAGGGGATTACCATGCAAGATGCTGATAGGAAATGATTTTAAATACACACATACGGTTGTATATACATCACCCCTCTTACCTACTTGGTTCTTTAACGGTCAGGATGTGAAGGTCGAATGTAATAATAAAAAATCTGTCACTTCTATGGCAACCAGTACTGCAGGGATGCTAGAGGAGACCAAGATGGAGAAAGCTGCAGGTGGACCCTGTGATTTTTTTCTGCCTGGGAGAGGTGGATTTAAATTATGCTACAGATGGTGTGCTTTACGATGAGGCTTCTAGAGATAATAGCAAAGGGTTATTAAAAAGAATATCACTTTAGATAATTTAACGAAAACTATAGATAAGTCACTATAGATAATAGCCAGGGTAAAACAATAGAAATAATACTTTAGATAATAGCAAGGCTATAGATTTAGGTACTATTGATAATAAAACAGGGCTATAAATGAGTCAAAAACTATAGATAATAGCAGGGTAATTAATGAAAATATTACTTTAGATAAAAGGAGGGGTATAGATGAGGATACTATTGAAATATCAGGGTTAATGAGATTACATAATAACGGGCTATTCGATGAGGTGACAAAAGCTAGTAGCAGGGCTACTGATGTTTTTCCAGTAGGGGATCTAATAGTAGATACGAATCGTGTGATATTTTTGTTTTTTAGCAAGGTTAGTATGAATGTTTTAAAGGGGAGCAAAATTTTTATTTTTTCCCCGGGAAGGATTTTTGAGATTAGTTAATGGAACATGTAGCTCCTATTTCATCCTGAGGGTGTAAAAAAAAATGGTTTCGATACCATTTAAAAATGAAGGGGAAATAAGGGGCGAAATTATGCAGAATCATGTGGAGAACCGTAAAATGTAAATATCTTCCGGGAAAGCCAGAATATGAGTGCAATTTTTAAGATTTATAGAAGAAAAAACTTTATGGGGAAATGACAAAAAAATTGAGGTTTCAGAAGAGAAAGGTGCTGAAGATTTGGTTTTTGGTTTTTCTAAAGGGGTTTTTTATTTTTTAGATGAGATCCTTTTAACTATTTATCGAATATTTCCCCCGAAAAAGGGAAAAGAGGTCCTCCGGGGTTTTATAAAAAAACCCTATCCCTCCCTGAAATACAAGACGAATTAGAATCGAGATTGATTGTTTGATTTTTTAAAAAATTATCTGCGCTAAAACAGCAAAGGTCATAGGGGCAAAACCCTTTGTTAGTAGAAATTTTAAATATTTTGAACTTTAAAAAAAATTTCAAAAAATATCTCACAAATTTTATAAAAAATATGTTAAAAAATCAAGCATAAATTTATGCTCTCAGTGTATAAACATAAAAAATATGCAAATTAAATTTTTTTTGAAAAATTTGTCTCCCTAAAGGAAAATAAGAACCGTTTTGGCTTTGGGGATCCCCCCAAAAAAGGTTCACTTTTAGCCATTCCGCCCCTGAGTCAGCCTTGTTTTGCCCCGTTTATTCTTGTTTAAAACAAATTCTACTTTTCGGTTTTTGATGGATGCGGGGCCCCAAAATCCAAAATTCCCCCGCAGTTTGTTTTAGGAGGGGATGCCTCCATTGTTCCCACCATTTTTTTTGCAAAAAAAACTCCTTGCCTTTAGTTTCAGGTCGGGGTGTGGGAGGGAAAAAAAGTTTATTTCAGCCCCTTGCTTTTAATTTTCCCACCCAAAAGCATCCCTTTACAAATGCACCAATACTGATCCAGAAAAAAGATAACTATGGTGGGGGCCCCGCGCAATGTTGGGGATCAGGGAAGAGTTTTTTTGGGCTATTTAGGGCGAAACCTTTTTAATAGAAATAAATTGAAAATTTAAAACTTTTAAAAAAATTTTTAAAAAATTTACAAAAAAAATAAATATTTAAAAAAAACAAAGCATAATATTTTGCTCTAAGTATATAAATTATTGCTAAATTTTTTGCATAATAAATTTTTTTTGAAAATTTTTAGCCTCCCTAAAAAAACAAATAAGACCTTCTATGTAACAATCCTCCCCAAATACTTTTCGTGTATACAAGGGAGACAATACAAAAATCTTTGGTCTGAGAATGTTGACATTTTTCCACTCTTGCGCCGTTAAAGGGGCTCTTGGCATCCTTCACAAAGTGCTTCACTTTAGCCTTCTTTGGGCCCATGAGTCGTCCGTGGGGTCCGATTTTTAGTCGTGTTAATACAACTTTACTGGTCACCCATGCCCACTGGGGCATCCTAACCTCTCGCAGTTTTTTTTTCTAGAGGTATCCCTCCATTTTTTCCCTCCATCTTCACAAAGACACTCCTTATGCGGGGGTTTTCGGTCGGTGTGGGGGAAAGGAAAAAACGAGATCACAGGCTGACGAAGTCCCTTTGGCCCTGATCAGTTTCGCTCATTCCCACTGTCCCAAAACAATGCTGGCACCCAAAACATAGATTTTATTTTTATGTTTTGAATCAATGCACCAATCTTGAGGGCATGAAACTCTGCAGGAAGACGGGTTTTTAGAGAAAGACTCCCCAGATGCGTTTCCCTGCTCACTGCTGAAAAACCCCACCCAAAAATTTTAAAATTTCGAACCATCGTATATATTGTCTGACCTTGGTACTTAAAAAATGTCTGAAGAAATCTTTTCTTGCTTCTGCTTCAGATCTCCCCCCTTTCCCCAATTCCGCCCCAAATCCAGCTCGATTTGATTAGTCCGGGGGGGAAATGGGGAATTCTAACAGCCAAAACCCCTTAGTGGACTTAAAATTAATCTTCCACAAGTTTTCCTCATTTCCCCTACCATAGATCGGTTCTAAAGGGGGGTTTTTGAAAACAAATTTTAGGAGACCCAGGAACCCTTTGTATCTCGTGAAAAAATCGGTTAATTTATCCCCGGTGAAAATGAAGAGGTGGTTTCTCCACTCTCAGCTAGGGGGACCCCCAAGGTAAAGCCCTAAAACCCCCAGTACAGATTCTGAGAGCTTATTTGAACTGAGCCCCAAACATCCGGAGAACAAGTGGGGGTTGCAGATGAAAAAATTTCACATCCATAATCAAGCCTACACGAATAAACGCCAGAAAAACCCATAGAACTTTGTGGGGTCTGCCCCCAAAGTAAATGTAAAGAACCCAAAATAATGCAGCCCTTCCCCTTGGCAAATTGCAGGGGTTTCCCCAAAATAGAGGAAGGGGGGAACTTTTTTTCTTTTTGTGGAAATGTATAGCCATGGTTTGCTTGGGAAAATTTGAACCCATATGTTGCCCATTGTACAACCTATTTATTGCTCCTGCATTGTCCCTTGCAAAACCCGTAAGCTTCCCCTGAGCAGTACAGCGAAAAAGTCATCCACATAAAATTTAATGAGACCGATTTTGGAACAACCTTTTACGAGTATTTATACAATGGCAAACGGGTTCCCTTTAAAGACACTCCCTTGTGAGACCCCTTCCAGCTGTTTTTCCAGTTAGAAAAAAACTTTTTTTCTCCCCGAACTCTAAAACTTCCTTTCAAAGGGAAAAGCTTTGTATAAAGGTAGGTAATCTCCCTTTAAAAACCAATGTCATACAGCTTCATGGTATGCCAGTTCCCAAATATATCTGGGCCTTTTTTCAGGTCAAAAGAAAAAATGCTTCTGTGTGCTGTGCGAAGTTTTCTGTATAGCATTTCCACCCCCACAAGTGCACTGGGGTCGATCTCAATTTCAAAAGCCATTTGATATGGGGCCAATCGTTTTTTTTTCTAGCACCATGTTAACCTAAGTTTACCATTTTCTCCCATCAGCTTGCTTTGCAGCTGGGAGGGAAATTTGGGGTCTGTAATTTCCTGTTTTAAAGCATTTTTGCCAGGTTTGGGAAACCCGGAATATAATAGTTCTTCCATATGGGGGGCACTGTGCCCCCCCTATTGAATAATAAAAATTTTGGGACTCTCTGGTAAGGAGATATCATTTGATAGGGAAAATATCGCACTTCCGGGGGCAGTCTTTACGGCAAGCTCAAAGCAAGTCCATATTTTTGCAAAAAAAGGGGAAATTTTATATGGAAGTTTGCTGCAATCCGCTAAAAAACAATCCCGGGTTTTTGTTTCTGTTTCACCCAAAAGGTGGAAAAATCGAGCATGTAAGTGCCCAGAGGAGTTTTTCCGCCACGGTATAGCAAGCTCATTTGCAACATCTTTTTTATCTGTGATTATTATGCCATCTATTTCAAAGCAGGTGGTGAGTGATGTGCTCTTTCCACGATCTTACGCCCCTTGTTTCCCGAACCCATGCAAGGGGTTCCAGTTTTAAAATTGGGAGACAAACTTCCCCACGAGTCCGTCAGCCTCCTTTAGCACACCCTGGCCTTGGCTCAGGTCTTTAGAAATTGATCATTTTTAAAAGTGGGGGGTCGTTTAAAACGGGCCTAATGCAGCTTTTTTTGCTCGACAGCTTTGGCTTTTCATCAGACCCCAGGTACGGGAGGGTCGAGGGAAATGCCCGCTACTTTTTGGGGAAGGGTGTTTCTGCTGCCAAGGTAAAATTCGGATGTGAAGTGATTAACAGCATTGAACAACTGGAAAATTCATTCACAAACCCGTAAAACTGCAGTTGATCTAAAAAGATTCCAGTCCGTTGTTCAATTTGCCATCTCTGCACTCCATTGAGGAATACCATTCACCAAAGGGGGCACTTCCCCGAAAATTTTTTTCCCTGCCCTCCCAAAGTGAAGTGAACTGTAAATCAGGTGACCCTATAGATGGGTCTATATTGGGGAACTTTTTCCCCAGTTTGAATTTGAAATGTGTGGGAGGGGTCATTTGTTCGAAAATCTGCATCTACTTTTAAAGGGAAAAAGGCTCCAAGGCCCCTTCCTCGAGGTTGCAAAAAGTTCCCCCCAAAGGTGATGCGACCATTAAAATCCCAAAGATAAAAAAGGGGATGTGGCAACGTAAAGTAGATTTTTCCAAATCTTAAATTTTGAGATTATGTGGAGGAAGGTAGTGGATGCAACATGTAAGGCCTTGTAAAAAGGTCCCAAATGGGGCTTGGGAAAACCTTGGATCCTCTCGGGGAAAATGGACAATTTTCCCTCCCCAAAATCTCTTGTAGACTACAAAACTGGTTTTATATGAACTATCAGATTTGCAGTTTTTCCCCATTTTGCATAATTCCCTGGAAATTCCATTGGTTTGGGGTATCCATTCTTTAGATTATTTCTTCATAAGGTGTTGGCAGCACCTGTTCAAGGGTTTTTTTGCCCACACCTTTAGGCTGCCCCTTTTTCCTGATCCGGGAGTACCTTTTTTAAAGGTTTTCCCTTGGACAGGTTCAGGATTTTTTTTTTCCGGGCAAAAAACGGCCCCTGAGCCTTTGTTTTCGGGGGCATTCTGTTGTATGGGGCCCTTTGACCCCTGTGGCGCTGGGTGTTTTGCCATTTTTCGGGGATTCCTTTGCCTGGGCAAAGGGGGTCATGAGCCTTTTACTTCGGGGCTTCTGCCTAGCCCCAAAGGGGGCCCCTGTAGTTTTGGTCGCAGTGGATCTGTCCCCTTTGAGGCCCCCTGGACCCTTAAATGAGGCCCCAAAACCCTTACTTTGGGAGGAGGAGTCCCTAAATAGACCCCTTATTCAACTCCGTTTCTGTGGAAACAACTCCCCTGGGGCAGTGCGCAATTTTTGGGACTGGGGGGTTTAAAAGGAAGGGGCAGGGGGTTTTTGTAAGAAGGGCTCGAACCGAAGCAAAGGACTATCGGGGCTGTGCAAACAGCACACGGACACATCACTTTGCCTCTAGAAACTGAAAAGGTTCCAAAAAAGTGACAACAGTGATGTTTTCAGAGGGAATGGTGGGGGGTTTGCAAGGTCTGGGGGAAGATCTAATTTTTTGTAAATTGATACTCATACAAATTGGGAAATTCTTCTTTTCCTCACCCCCCCACCCCCCAGGAGTTAAAACGGGGAAACATAGTTGGGGCTCAAAATCTCCCAACACCCACGGGGGAAAATGGGAAATAACCAAAAACTATTACAAAACTGATGGCGTCGCGAGCCCCTAGCGTTTAACCGACTAAATAGTGCCCCCTCTTGACCCCTAGCCATATTTGACCAGCCGTTTGCCCTGAGGGGAACCTTTGATCAACCCCACCCATTAACCAAATAAAGGCCCAAAGGGTGTTTTTGCTAGTGCGGGCACAGTGTGCAGCATCGCTAAACCCCCGGGGCCCCTCCTGTCCCCCTGGTAAGCGGGATCCACCAGGGAAAAACACAATGGGAAAGTTCCCCCAGGTCGAAGAGGGAAAATGAACCGGGGTGGGGCACCATCCCCCTCTCTTGGGGCCCTTGGTGAAACCAGGAACCCTTTTTGTTCATCCCTCACTGGTACCCCTCCATATGGTGCCCTCTGGCAGGCCCCCTCAAACGGAACCCGCCTTGCCCCGGGGGGGGGGGCTTAGGCCCCTGATTGGGTGACCCGGGGACCGAGGGCTCCCCATACTGGAGGGGTCCCATGAGGGATAGACAAAATGGCTTCCTGGTGCACCAAGGGGCCTATGAGAGGGGGGGTGTACCCCCCCCTGGTTCATTCCATTTGGACCAGGGAATCTCCCACGTGTGTTTCCGTGGGGGCATCCCGTTTACAGAGCAGGAGCCCCCGGGGGTTGGGGGGATGCTGCAGCTGCACCCTGCAGCTAGCAACACACCTCTTTGGCCCTTTTTTCGGGTTTAAAGGGGGGGTGGTTTGATAAAGGGCCCGGTCAGTCAATGGGGCGGTCAAATGGGGGCTGGGGTAAAGCAGGATATTCGTGGGTTTTAGCGCATACGTCCCGACTCCCTTATTAACTGTGTAGTGGCTGCGTTTTTTCCTCTTACCCCTGGGCGTTGGGAGATTTTGAGCCCCAAAACGATTTTTCCCCTCTTTTGGACTCCATGGGGGTGGGGGGTGGGGAAATGAAGAATTAAAATTTGTATGAGTACTAAAATTTACAAAAGATCTGCTTTTTCCGACGACCGCGCAACCCTCGACCATTCTCTCTGGAAAATCACACGTTTTTCACCTGGAACCTTTCAGTTTTTTCCCAAAAGGGCAAAAATGGGGGGAAACAAAATGGTTTTCCCCGGTCCAAACCAAGGGAAGAAGGGGGGAAAAAACCTCCCAATCCACTAAGGAGATCTACCTGGGTTTTTTGAAAGCATTTTAAATAGTAAAACCCGGTAGTGAAAACCCCCTTGATGGGGGTATCAATCAGGGATCTTGACATCTTTGGGTTCATCGGAAAAAAGTTGAAGGGATTTAACGTATCCCCCCGTATAACCCCCCCCGCGAGATGGTAGCCTGATAGTTTTAGTTTCGTCCCCAACGGGGTGCCGTTTGCGGGATATTGCAACATTCCCGGGGGTCAAGTTTTTATGCTCCCTCACAAAAAAACCCCCAATCAGGTAAAGGGAATTGTCTTTTCCCGAGACCCTTTAGGTTTCTAGGGGAAAAATGTTAAGGAAAGAATTTTTTTAAAGTAGTGGGATAAAAAAGTTTTAGGAAGAAAGTTTATGGGTTTGGGGGAGTCGACACCCCTTTTTTCTTCTAACTTTTAAACAATTAGTCCCCTTTCCGAATCGGTTAGTTAGCAGGTACCACCTCAAGGGAAGCCCCTATGTTGCCCAAACCCAGCGGTGGGGTTCCATGCCAGGGTTTTTGGGGAGGAGCCCTCTTGCCGTTTAAAAAAAATGGACAACCAAGGGGGAGTGTAAAGTGTGGGACAACAGGCATCAAATACAAATGTCCCCCGGTCCCAAAAGTGTTACCACTGCAAAGAGCCAGAAGCTTCTTCAAAGCAAAAGTAAAAAAGGGACCAAATTTGAAAAGGAAGTATTTGGTAAAAAGGAGCAAGGAAAGTTTTTTTCCAGAGGGGAAAAACGACGTGCCCTGGGGGCTGTTTGCACAGCCAGGGAGGTCCCCCTTGCTTCGGTTCTAGCCCATCCCCCCTTCCCACCAACCCTTGCCCTCCAATGCTTCTTCGGCACACACTCTGCCCTTCCTCTAACCTCAGTCCCAAAAATTGCGACCCCTGCTCTGGTTAGTTGTTCCACCAAAAAACGGGGGTAGGAGTGAGGGGTTTTTGAGGAGACTCCTTTCCCCCCAAATAAGGTCTTTGGAGCCACGGCAAGGCTCCAGACCTCAACGGTGACAGCCCAGCTGCCACCACATCCACAAGAGCTCGCTGCTAGGCAGAATGCTCCTGAAGAAAAGGCTCAGGGACCCTTTGCCCCGGCAAAGGAATCCTGAAAAACCCCGCCAAAAGACTCCAGCTGCACAACATCCCCAGGGCCTCCGCTGCTAGAAAAGAATTTCCCCTGAAGCAAAGGCCCTTAGGTCCGTCCTTTGCCCAGGCAAAAGAAATCCTGAACCCGCCCCGGGGGAAAACCCGTGGGGAAAATTTTCCCCAGGTAAAAAAAACCATTAAAAAGGGCTCCCAGGATCCTAAAGGGGGCCCTAAAGGTGGGGGCAAACCTTGACCCCAAAAGGGGCTGCCAAACACCTTATGAAGAAATAACTAAAGAAAATGGAACCCAAAACCAATGGAAAAATGTCAGGGAATTATGCAAAAAAGGGGGGAAAAACGCACCAAACTGATAGCTTCATGGAAACCCCGTTTGTGTATGCCTACAAAAATTTGCCGGAAATCGTCCCCATTTTTTCCCGAAGGATTTAAATTTTTAAGCCCCCTATGGAAAAATTTGACAATGGACCTCTGGAGGATAGCATAAGGCGTCAAAAATTTCCCTTCCAGGGGCCCTCCCCTACAGAAAACACTGCAGGTTTGGGGTGTGAGAAATAGGCTTGACCCCACCTTACACTGTTGCATCCAAAAACCTTTCCCCCACATAATTCAAAATAAATGTTTTGGAAAAATCTACTTGGGGGGGTTGCCACATCCATTCTTCTTGGGAGATTTCAATGGTCGGCAAAACCTCTGGGGAGACACTTTGTGCAACCCTCGAGGGAAAGGGGCCCTTGGAGTCCTTGTTCTTAAAAAAAAGCAATGCAGTTTTTACTGAACAGTGACACTCCCCCACACATTTTTCCCAAATTCCAAACTGGGGGAAACTTTTTAATATAAACCTATAATAGGTTACCGTTCACGTTGAACTTTCACTTGGCAGGTCCTGGAAAACTTACATGGAAAACGACCATTTTCCAATAATTTTTTGGAGGGGGGGAATGGTATTCCAGTTTTAATGGGGTGCAGGATGGGGGACTTGAAAATGCAGACCGGAAATTTTTTTTGAACAAAATGCAGTATTGCAAGGATCTGTGAAATTTCCGTGGGTTCAAGATGCTGTTAACACTTTTACATCAGAATTCACCTTTTCAGCAGAAGCATCCATTCCCAAAATACGGACGTACCGTTTCCCCACCTCCATACCATGGTGGGCTGATGAATGCCAACAAGCTTCAAGCAAGGAAAGCTGATTAAGGCGTTTTTAAACGACGCCCCGCATTTTTAACCTTGATCTTACAAAAAACCCACCAAAGGGCCCGGCGATGCTAAGGGGGCAGCGGGGCGTCGTGGAGGGGAGTATGCTCCCCGATTAAATCTGGACCCCCTTACATGGGGTGGGACAAGTTTGGGTAAGATTTCTGGAAAGGAATCCAATCACAACCTGCTCTGAAAAATAGATGGGATAATCATTCAGACAAAAAAAATATGCTAATGAGCTACAACCATGGCAGGATTTCCCCTGGAGCATCTTACACTGCTCGATTTCCCTCTTCGGCTGAACGGAACAAAACCCAGTGTCGTTCTTATAGGGAAGCGCAGAAATTAACAACTTGCCCCTTTTTGGGGGGCAAAAGGAAAGGACTCTGCCCTTTTTCAGCTCTGCCCTAAAAAAATGCCCCCCGGAAGTGACGATATTCCTATCAAAGGAAACTCATACCGGAATTTTTCCCCGAATTTCCCCGTTGGACTTTTCAAAAGGATCTATAGGGAGGGGACGTGCCCTCACATGGAAAGGGCTATAATCATTCCCCCGTTTTTCCTTAAACCTGGCAAAGATACTTCCAACCAGGAAATTACAACCAATTTCTCTCCCAGCTGATCTTAACGATGGGGAAAAAAGGGGAAACTTTGGGTTGACATGGTGCTAGAAAAAAAAAAAAGGTTGAAACCCCCCTATCAATATTTCTTTAGAAATTTAGATCGACCACAATGCCACTTGTGGGATTTTAAACGCTATACAAATTCCTTCAAAACAGCGACGGGGACATATAGCATCTTCTTTTTCCTTTAAAAGGCTTATGATATACTTGGAAGCATGGCTACCATGAAGCTGGGATACTTTTTTTTAAGAGGAGATTACCCTACCTTTTAAAAAAAGCTTCCCCTTTCAAAAAGGAAATTTAGATTCGGGTGGAAACGTTTCTCTAACCTGGAAGGGGTCCCACGGGGTGTCTAAGTGTGACCCCCGTTTGCCCCTTTTCTAAAATGACATTTTAAAAAAGGTTGTTCCCCAAATGCTGTTCATGTTCTGTAGTGGTGCTTTACACTGTACTGCTCGGAGGGGAAGCTTACGGATGTGCAAAAACGAATGCAGATTTCAATAAATCGGGTGTAAGTTGGGGGAACTATAGGGTTCAAAAAATTTTTTCCAAGCAAGACCATGGGGTATACTTTTTTCCCCCAAACGGGAAAGTTCTCCTTTTCCCCCTATTTAGGAGCAAACCCCTGCAAAATGTACAAGAGGGGAAGTATTGGTCTAAATTTTTTTACTCAAGATTACATGGGTGCCCCACTCAAACAGTGAAAAGTGAAAGGGCCAAAAAGCAATTAGTATTTTGCGGGGTTTTTTTTTTCACATTTATCTTGGGGGCAGGGACCCCCCACAACGGGTTCTGCGGCTTTACAGCGCTTAATTTTTTAGTAAACTTGACTAGGATGTGAAACTTTTTCATCTGCAAACCCCCCTGTTCTCCGGGTGTTTTGGACTCGGTTTTTAAATGAAAGCTCTCAGAATTTTTTACTGGGCTTTCAGGTTTCACCTGTGGAGTCCCCGTATGCTGAGAGGGAGAACCACCCCTTTTTATTACAAACCGGGACTACAGAACCTGTTACTAAAACGAGATACAAGGATTTTAGGGTCTCCTACATCCGATTGGGTTTTTTAAACCCCCCTTTAGGATTTGCCATCCTTGGTAGGGGAATGAGGAATCTTTTTAGAAAAACTTAATAAAAGTCTCACTAAAGGTTCTGGGGTGTTGGAAATTTCCCAAAATTCCCCTTGGACTAAATTTAAAACCCCAGCTGGTTTGGATTTGGTCGGGGAATTTGGGGAAAAGGGGGAGAGATCTGAAGCAAAAGCAGAGAGAGATTTCTTCAGCACATTTTTAAATACCAAAAGGGTCGGGGCGCAAAAATACAGATGGTTCGAAAAATTTTTAAAATGGTGTGGGCTTTTTGCAGCATGAGCAGAAGGAAGACTGCATCTGGCAAATCTTTCTCTAGCAGCCTCATCTTTACTGCAGAGTTACATACCATCCTTGCAGCAGTTAAGATGACAGAATCTTATGAAAACCCTTCTATTGTGATTTTTTGTTGACTCTGTAGTGCCTTAAGAATCAAGACTTTAAACCATCACTCCATGTGAGGAGGTTTTAAGTTGGCTTGCACTGATGTCAAAACGTAAAAAGACAAAACCCGTGTTGGGTCCAGCGCATTTTGGTATTTTAGGGGGGAAAACAGCTGATCAGAAGGGGTAAGGCAGCTCCTCTCAGCCTTGTGTCTCGTTTTCCTCTTCCCCCCCCACCGACCTGAAAACCCCCATCAGGAGTTTTCTTCGCGATAAATGGAAGGAACAATGGAGGCATTTCCCCCAAAAAAAAAACTGCGAGAGATTTTGAATGACCTTGTATTTTTTGAAAACTCCATCCCAACCGAAAAGTGGAAGTTTCATTAACAAGGGTAAGAATCGGGCCACAAACTGTCATGGCCGATGATGGGGGAAAAAAAACAGCATTTGGGGGGATGCCAAAAGCCCTTAACAACGCAAAATGTAGTGGAAAATTTGCAACATTCTCAGACCAAAAAGATTGTACTTTTCTCCCCCATATACACTGAAAAATGTAATTGGGGGGGATTTGGGGACATAGGGGTTTTATTAGTTTTTCCTTTGGGGGAAATAATATTTTTTAAAAAAATTTTAATTATGATAATGTTTATGCCAAAATTTTATACCCCTTTTAAAAGTATAAATATTTTTGCTTTGGGTTTTTAATTTGTTTATTTTATTTATGAGAAACTATTTATAATTTTTAAAGTTTTAAACATTTTTAATTTTTCTTTTAACCCAAGGTTTTTTTGCCGCTAATGACCTTAGCTGTTGACGGGGGCAGATAAAATTTAAATAATCAAACAATCGGTCAGGCCGCCAGACATTGGGCCTCAAGGCCCCCCCCCCCTGCAAGGCGGCATAGTTTTGGGGGGGGCGAGTTTTAGAGATTCTTTGTTAGTTTGGGTCCAAATCCCCACCAAACGAAAAATATTTTTATTAAGAATTAAGAAAAGTGCACACAAGACTGCTTTTAGGGGGCCCTATTTCTAAAAGGGGGAAGCCCTTTTTTGAGGGATGCTAAAAGCCTTAAGGCCAAATATAGTAGAAAGATGGCAACATTCCAAAACCAAAAAATGTTGTACCATTTCCCCCTAACATTGAAAAAAAAAATATTGGGGAGGTTTTTAATAGGGGTCCCTTAAAATTTGTTTCCTTGGAGACTAAGTTTTAAAAAAAATTTGAAATTATGCAAAAGTTTTATTCTAATTTTATACACTTGGCCAAATATTTGTACTTCGATTTTTTTAATATATTTTTACTATTTGTAAGATTTTTTTTAATAAACTTTTTAAAAATTTAAAATATTTTAAGATTTCTATTAAACAAGGGGATTTGCCTAAAGACCTTAGCGTTTATCGGCAGATAATTTGAAGTTTCAAACAATCCCCGGGGTTCAAGATGGAATGAAACAGGGTTCAGTGCCCATCCCCCCTCAGGGTCTTTGGGGGCATCAGGAAAACCTTTGTTTCCCCTATCTCACTGGGGACTCCCCCCAGTATGGTGTCCTCTGGGCCGGTTTTAAAAAATTCAAATTGGACCCAGGACCCCCTCACTGCGAAAGGTGGGTCCTGTTAGGAGGGGGGGGTTGAACCGAGATTGAGGGTTTTTTTAATCTTTTATTTCAAGGCTTTAATGAAATTTTTGAGGAGATACCGATACCCCTTGCCAAACCCTAAATTCTATCCTGCAAAGGGTAGGGGAGGAGCGTTTCTTCTATGTTTGGACTCAGAGATAATGCTGACCCCCCCCATTTTTGAGAAAAGGCATTTTCCACTATGGGGGTAGCCCTATAAAAATTATAGGGTTTTTTTGGCCCC
>NC_051403.1:1455887-1468778 GCF_015228065.2 Penaeus monodon | reverse complement strand
TTTGTCTGCCTGGAGAGTGGATTTAATTATGCTACAGATGTGTGCTTTACTGATGAGGCTTCTAGAGATAATAGCAGGATTATTAATAAGAATATCACTTTAGATAATAACGAAACTATAGATGAATCACTATAGATATAGCAGGGTAATCATAAGAATAATACTTTAGATAATAGCAAGGCTATAGATGAGGCTACTATTGAAATATCAGGGTTAATGAGATTACATAATAACGGGGCTATCGATGAGGTGACAAAAGCTAGTAGCAGGGCTACTGATGTTTTTCCAGTAGGGGATCTAATAGTAGATACAGAATCGTGTGGATATTTTTGTGTTTTAGCTAAGGACATTAGTATGAATGATTTAAATGGAGCAAATATGTTATTTATTCCTCGGAAGGATTTTGAGATTAGGTTAATGGAAGACATAGTAGCTCCTATTTCATCATCTGATGGTGTCAAAAAAATGGTTTCGGATACCATTTAAAAATGAGAGGAATAGAGTGGCAGAAATTATGCAGAATACGAGTGTAGGAGAACTCGTAAAATTAGTAGACATATCTTCCGGGAAAGCCAGAAGTCATGTAGTAGCAAGTGTTAAGAGCTATAGAAGTAAAACTTATATGAGGAAATAGACAAAATATATTGACCGAGTTTCAGAAGAGCAAGGGATGCTGATAGATTTGGTTTTGGATTTCTCAAGGGTTTTATGTTTAGATGAGGATCCTTTAACTATTTCGATCGAATACTTTCACGAAATAAGGGTAAGAGGTCCTCCAGTTTATAAGAAACCCTATCCCATCCCGATGAAATACAAAGACGAGATTAGAATCGAGATTGATTGATTGATTTTTTCAAATTATCTGCTGCATCAACAGCTAAGGTCATTAGTGGCGAATACCTTGTTAGATAGAAATATTTAAATATTTTGAACTTTAAAAACATTTCAATAAATATCTCACAATTATATATAAATATGTTAAAAATCAAAGCATAAATATTATGCTCTCAGTGTATAAACATAAACATTATGCATAATTAAATTTTATTGAAAATATTTGTCTCCCTAAGGAAACTAATGAGACCGTTAAATGGCTCTTGGCATCCCTCACAAATTGCTTCACTTTTAGCCATGATCGGCCCATGAGTCAGTCTTGTGTGCCCGATTCTTATTCTTGTTAATACAAATTCTACTTTTCGGTTGCGATGGATGCTGGTCACCCAACTACCAAGGTCATCTCGCAGTTTGTTTTAGGAGGTATGCCTCCATTGTTCCCACCATTTATCGCGAAGACAACTCCTGATGCTTTCAGTTTCAGGTCGGTGTGTGGGAGAGGAAAACAAGTATCAGCTTGCTCATTCCCACATGCATCCATTACCACATGCACCAATGCACTGATGTCAACATGAAAAAAGATAACTATGTTGGGTGCCAGCGCATGTTGGTATCAGTGGGAACGAGATTTATTGACTATTTAGCGGCGAACACCTTGTTAGATAGAAATATTAGAATAACTTTAAAAATCTATTAATAAATATCTTACAGATAACAATAAATATATTAAAAAATCAAAGCATGAATATTATGCTCTAAGTATATAAAGTTATTGCATAAATATTATGCATAATAAAATTTTGTTGAAAATATTAGCCTCCCTAAGGAAACTAATAAGACCTTCTATGTAACAATCCTCCCCAAATACATTTTTCAGTGTATACAAGGGAGACAAGTACATACGTCTTTGGTCTGAGAATGTTGCACATCTTTCCACTACATGTGCGACCGTTAATGGCTCTTGGCATCCTTCACAAAGTGCTTCACTTTTAGCCTTCATCGGTCCATGAGTCAGTCTCGTGTGTCCGATTCTTAGTCGTGTTAATACAACTTCTACTGGTCACCCAACTGCCCACTGTGCATCTCTAACCTCTCGCAGTTTGTTTCTAGAGGTATGCCTCCATTGTTCCCTCCATCTATCACAAAGACAACTCCTTATGCTGGGTTTCAGGTCGGTGTGTGGGAGAGGAAAACGAGCATCACAAGGCTGAGCGGCAGCTGCCTTGGCCATCTGATCAGCTCGCTCATTCCCACTGATACCAACAAGTGCTGGCACCCAACATAGAGTTATCTTTTTATGTGTTGACATCAATGCAAGCCAATCTTGAACCTCCCTCACTACTGGATGTGATGAGTTTAAACTCTTGATTGCTTGGAAGGAACTACGAGAATCACAATATATTACAACAGAATGGTTCGTAAGACCTCTAGTCACCTCAACTGCTGCAAGGATGGCATGTAACTCTGCAGTGAAGATCGAGGCTTCTAGAGAAAGATTGCCAGATGGAGTTTTCCTTCTGCTCACTGCTGCAAAGCCCACACCATTTTCAGATTTCGAACCATCTGTATATATTGCATCTGATCCTTGGTACTTAAAAATGTGCTGAAGAAATCTCTCTCTGACTTCTGCTTCAGATCTCTCCCCTTTCCCAATTCCGACCAAATCCAGCTCGACTTGATTAGTCCAAGGGAGGAATTGGGGAATTCCAACAGCCAGAACCTTAGTGAGACTTAAATTAAGCTCTTCCACAAGATTCCTCACTCTCCTACCATAGGATCGGCTATCCTCAAGGGGGTTGAAAACGAATCTGGATGTAGGAGATCCCGGAATCCTTTGTAGTCTCGTATAGTAAATCAGGTTCATGTAGTCCCGGTTTAATGAAAGAGGTGGTTCTCCACTCTCAGCATACAGGGACTCCACAGGTGAAGACCTGAAAGCCCCAGTACAGATTCTGAGAGCTTCATTATGAACTGAGTCCAACATCCGGAGAACAGTGGGGGTTGCAGATGAATAAGCTTCACATCCATAATCAAGCTTACTACGAATAAGCGCTCAGTAAAGCCGTAGAAGCGTTGTGCGGTCTGCACCCCAAGATAAATGTGAAAGAACCCACAAAATACTAAGCGCTTTTGCAGCCTTCACCTCTTGGACAAATTGCAGTGGGTTTGCTCCTAAATAGAGGGAAGGGTGGAATTTTCTTCGTTTGTGGAAATGTATAGCCATGGTCTTGCTTGGAGAAAACTTGAACCCATATGTTGCCCACTGTACAACCTGATTTATTGCAGTCTGCATGTGTCCTTGCACATCCTGTAAGCTTCCTCCTGAGCAGTACAGCGTAAAGTCATCCACATACAGATTACATGAGACCGCACTTGGAACAACCTTTACGATGTCATTTATGTCATTTGCAAACAGGGTTACACTTAAGACACTCCCTTGTGGGACCCCTTCCAGCTGATTTTCCAGGTTAGAGAAACTGTTTTCTACCCGAACTCTAAACTTCCTGTCAGCAAGGAAGCTTTGTTTGAAGGTAGGTAATGCTCCTCTTAAACCAATGTCATACAGCTTCATGAGTATGCCATGGTTCCAAGTAGTATCGTAGGCCTTTTCAGGGCCAAAGAAGACTGCTATCATGTGCGCTGTGCGAAGGAATTCTGTATAGCAGTTCCCATCCTCACAAGTTCATCTGTGGTCGATCTCAATTTTCTAAAGCCATATTGATATGGGGTCAATACGTTTTTTTTTTTTTTTTTCTAGCAGCCATGTCAACCTGAAGTTTACCATTTTCTCCATCAGCTTGCAGATGCAGCTGGTGAGGGAAATTGGTCTGTAATTTCCTGTTGTAGAAGCATCTTTGCCAGGTTTAGGAACAGGAATGATAATAGCTTCTCTCCATATGGATGGCACTGTGCCCTCCCTATTGAATGAATAGGAACTTCTGGGAGCTCTCTGGTAAGTGAGATATCATTTGATATGGAATATCGTCACTTCCTGGGGCAGTCTTACGGCAGAGCTGCAAAGCAGAGTCCATATCCTTGCGCAAAAATGGCAAGTTATATGGAAGTTCTGCTGCAATCCTGCTGAAGAACAATACCGGGTGTTGTTCCTGTTCAGCCCGAAGAGTGGATAATCGAGCAGTGTAAGATGCTCCAGAGGAGATTTCTGCCACGGATATAGCTAGCTCATTTGCAACATCTTTTTTATCTGTGATTATTATGCCATCTATCTTCAAAGCAGGTGGTGAGTGATGTGCTCTTTCCAGCGATCTTACGCACCTTGTCCCGAACCCATGCTAAGGGGGTTCCAGAGTTAATTGAGAAGACATACTGTCTCCACGACGTCCGTCTAGCCTCCTTTAGCACACGCCTGGCCTTGGCTCAGGTCTTTCTGTAATTGATCAAGGTGACAATGCTGGGGCGTCGTTTCAACTGCCTAATGCAGCTTTTCTTGCTCTGACAGCTTGTTGCCATTCATCAGACCACTATGGAGGTCGACGGTAATGCCCGCTACTTTTGGGAATGGATGCTTCTGCTGCAAGGTGAATTCGTGATGTGAAGTGATTAACAGCATTTGAACACACTGGAAATCATTCACAGATCCATGCAATACTGCAGTTGATCTGAAAAGATTCCAGTCCGTATGTTCAAGTCGCCATCTCTGCACTCCATTGACTGGAATACCATTCACCAAAGTGGGCACTTCCAGGAAAGTCTTCCATGACCTGCCAAGTGAAGTTGAACTGTGAATTAGGTGAGCCTATTGATGGGTCTATATTGGAGACTGTCCCAGTTTGAATTTGGAAATGTGTGGGAGTGTCATTGTTCAGTAAAACTGCATCTACTCTTAAGAACAAGGACTCCAAGGCCCTTCCTCGAGAGTTGCACAAAGTGTCTCCCCAAAGGTGATGCCGACCATTGAAATCTCCCAAGAGTAGAAATGGATGTGGCAACTGCTCAAGTAGATTTTCCAAATGATTAATGTTCAGATTATGACAAGGAAGGTAGATGGATGCAACAGTGTAAGGTCGTGTCAAGCCTATTCTCATTGACATACCATTACTGCTACTCCTCCATGAGGTCCATTGTCAAAGGTCCCATAATAGGCTTGAACTTGGAATCCTCTCAGGGAAATGGTACAATTTTCCCTGGTCATAATCTCTTGTAGACATACACAAACTGGATTATATGAATCTATCAGATGTTGCAGTTCTTCTCATTTTGCATGAATTCCCTGGCAGTTCCATTGGATTAGTGGATCCAGTTCTTTAGATTATTTCTTCATAAGGTGTTTGGCAGCACCTGCGGTCAAGGTTTGCCCCACACCTTGAGGCTGTCCCTTTCCATGATCCTGGGAGTACCTTTTAAATGGTTGTTCCCTTGGACAGGTTCAGGATTTTTTTGCCTGGGCAAAGAACGGACCTGAGCCTTTGCTTCAGGGGCATTCTGTCTAGTAGTGGAGGCCCCTGTGGAGCCCTGTGGCAGCTGGAGTGTTTTGCACATGTTCAGGATTCCTTTGCCTGGGCAAAGGGCGTGCATGAGCCTTTACTTCAGGGGCATTCTGCCTAGCACCAGAGGCCCCTGTAGATGAGGTCGCAGCTGGATTTGTCACCGTTGAGGCCTCTGGAGCCTTAAATGATGGCTCCAAAGACCTTACTTTGGGAGGAGGAGTCACCTCAATAGACCCCTTATTCCAACTCCGTTTCTGGTGGAACAACTCACCTGAGGCAGTGTCAGCAATTTGGGACTGAGGGTTAAAGGAAGTGGCAGAGTGTGTGTTGTAAGAAGGGCTCGAACCGAAGCAAAGGACCTATCTGGCTGTGCAAACAGCACACGGACACATCACTTTGCCTCTAGAAGCTGGAAAGGTTCCAAAGTGACAACATGTGATGTTTCAGAGGGAATGGTCGGGGGATTGCATAGGTCGTCAGGGAGAGATCTAGATCTTTGTAAATTTGTAGTACTCATACAAATTGGAATTCTTCATTTCCTCACCCCCCCCCACCCACCATGGAGTCCAACGAGGGGAAGCTATAGTTGGGGCTCAAAATCTCCCAACAGCCACAGGGATAATGAGGAAATATATGCAACCACTATTACAGAACTGATGGCAGTCGCGGGACCTATGCGCTACCGACTGAATAGTGTCTGCTTGACCCTAGCCATATTTGACCAGCCGATTGACCTGACTGGACCTTGATCAAGCCACCAATCTAACCAGAATAAAGGACCAAAGAGGTGTGTTGCTAGCTGCAGGGCACAGTGTGCAGCATCGCTCAACCTCCAGGACTCCTGTCTCCTGGTAATGTGGGATGCCACGCACGGCAAACACAAGTGGGAGAGTTCTCCCAGGTCGAAGATGGAATGAACCAGGGGTGGGTGCACCATCCCCTCTCTGAGGCCTTGGTGCACCAGGAAGCCATTTTGTCTCATCCCTCACTGGTGACCCCTCCAGTATGGGTAGCCCTCTGATCAGGCTCACCAGATCATTGGGACCTCAAGCCCCCCCCCCCCACCGCGGCAAGGCGGCATACGTTAGGGAGGGCGAGAAATTAGAGATGACTTTGTTAGTTGGGTGACCAGAATCCACCCCAACCGAAAAGTAGTTGTATTAATGAGATTAAGAATCGTGCACACAAGACTGCTTCATGGACCGATGATGGCTAAAGGTGAAGCACTTTGTGAGGGATGCCAAAAGCCATTAACGGCGCACATGTAGTAGAAAGATGTGCAACATTCTCAAACCAAAGATGTATGTACTTATCTCCCCCATATACATTGAAAAATGTATTGGGGGAGGATTGTGACATAGAGGGTCTTATTAGTTTCCTTATGGAGACTAAGATTTTCAATAAAATTTAATTATGCATAATGTTTATTCCATAATTTTATACACTTGGCGCATAATATTTGTACTTCGATTTTTAATATAATTATTACTATTTGTAAGTTATTTATTAATAGACTTTTAAAGTTTAAAATATTTTAAGATTTCTATATAGCAAGGTATTTGCCACTAATGACCTTAGCTGTTGATACGGCAGATAATTTGAAGTATTCAATCAATCCCGGGTTCAAGATGGAATGAAACAGGGTTCAGTGCACCATCCCCTCTCATAGGTCTTGGTGCATCAGGAAGCCATTTTGTCTCATATCTCACTGGTGACTCCTCCAGTATGGGTAGTCCTCTGGTCCGGCTTAATAGGTCATTGGGACCTTAGGACCCCTCACTGCGACAAGGTGGCTCCTGTTAGGGAGGGCGGGTTAGAACCGAGATTGAGGGTTGTTATATCTTGATTTCAGAGCTCTTAATGAATGTATTGAGGACGATACCGATACCCCTTGCCAAACATAAATTCTATCCTGCAAAGGCTAGGTAGGAGTCGTTTCTTCTCGTGTTTCGACCTCAGAGATACTGCTGACCCCCGCCAGTTGTGAGAAAAAGGCATTTTCCACTATGGATAGCCACTACAAATTTATGAGGTTGCCTTTTTGGGCTGAAAGACACACCTTTTTTCTAGAGGATTATTGATCAGGTCCTGTCTGGTCTGGGGATGTGGGTTTTGTTTATTTAGACATCGCAGTTTTAGGAGACACATGGGAGCTTTAGGTCGTCTTTAACAGAGTAATCTCTCTGTCAAACTTACTAATTGTTATTTTTTAAAGTCCAAAGTTGAGTATTTTGAACTCGTGATTATTGAGAAAGGTATTAAACCATAAAAGAAAAAGACTGAAGCAATGAAGAGATGTCTGCAACCTATAATTTTGAAAGAGCTCCAGGCGTATATCGGCAGGACTAACTGCTAAAGATGGGAAAAGGAAACTAACGTGGACACAGGAAGCATTCCACGAGTTGCATACAGTATTGTCTGAGAATATAATGTTAAAATTCCCAAAATTTCCCCATCCATTTGTGTAAGATAGAGATGCAAATAAGACATTGATTGAGGGGGCTCTCGAACAGGAGCATAATAATAGAAGCCTTAGACCACTGTCTTATTTCAATCGACAGTTAGAAGGTGATGAGTTAAATTATTCTACTGTAGAGCGAGAGGCATTGGCGATAGTATATGGGTTAAAGATAAATAGAACTTTGATTCAGGGATTTCCAGTTTTAGTTCATTCCAACCATAGCCTCTTCTTTATCTTGTCTAGTAGAGATGGAAATGAAAGACTAGCCAGGTGGCGTATGTCGATAGCAGAGTTTGATATTAGCATAGAGTACTTACCGGGCAAGGACAATTATTTAGCAGATGCGCTGTCATGAACCAGAGCAGCTGATCTGCCAATAGACGATTTAGTTGTTGGGGTGGTTGCTCGCCTAGCTACTAAATCTATTATAGGCATAAATCAATTGATATTCCGAGGTCAGAAATGGTATGTTGCAGTGACAGTAGTCCACCTGAGGTCATAAACATATGGGGACTAGATAGTTTATGAAATTCATAAGATAAAGACCCACTTTGGGGTCGTGTTAAAAATGATCTATGAGGTGAAGGTGACCTCACTGGGAGAATAGAAAATGATCAGGTATGACCTGATGGGATATAATATGTTTTAAATAAGCCTTTTAGAATGGTGATACCAGAATGGTGATACCAGAATTGTATGAGAGTAGAGCTTTAAGGTTAGCTCCCTCGATTCCTGTTGGAGGGCATAGGGGTGTCTTGGTGACCTTAAAGATACTGAAATTAATTGCATTTTTTCCAAACATGAAGAAATTAGTAAAGGAATATTGTGCATTTTGTAACATTTGTTTGTGTTGTAAGCCAGGCAAACATATGCCTGTTCCTCTCTTAAGATATATAAGTTTCAAGAGCATGTCCATGTGGGTATAGTCGGTCTGTATTCGGAATCTGAGTGTTTTGTTATATTCCAGTAGAGAATGCGTTGATAAAATACGTCTTTGCAGTTCCATTAAAGTCTAAGGATTCATTAGAAGTCGTGAGGGCATTCGCCAACGGCTTCATTTACAAAGAGGGGGCCCCCGTCAAATCATTTCTGATTGGAGAAATGAGTTCATAAACAAACTATATAAAACTTTTACAGAAGAAAATGAGAAACAAACATACTATTACTTCAAGCTCAGGTGGACAAGTGGAAAGAGTAAATGGTATACTAAATAAGATTTTATGTGCAATGGTCTGGGGCAACCCGTCAATGTGGGTTCAAATGTTACTTCTGGCAGAATTAGTTTACAATTCATGGGCTCAAACATTTTTAAAAAATACAAAAAATGTATTGAAGAAGATATCCAGAGAAGGCCAAGGGATCGACCTTTATGCCAAGCCTTCACAAATCGTGGAAGGAGACCTACTATATCTTTAAAGCTACTCCTAAGGGGGGGGGGGGGATGAGTAGAAGGGTGGAGCCATAGGGTAATGGAAAAAATCAGTGATGAATTTAAAATCAAGGGAATTGTTGACGGGAAAGAATGCAAAGAACGAGTTGATAAGTTGAAATTAGAAATGTCATTAGCAAGGGGTCAGGCCCACAATATAGAGGTGTACCCAACAGAGAGAAAAAAAAAATGAAGCAGAATTTGAGGATGACAGTAGTTTGGAATATTCAGAGAAATATGTGGGGCTGAAAAATACGGAAAATATCGTGCATATACTTACGTGATAAGAATTACAAAGATACAAAAAGTACAAATAACAACCTGGAGTTATATTTAAAACCTATTTACAGTAAATACAAAAACAATTTATAACTAGGTAAGTAGCCGGAGGGCCACGGTCAGGATGGAGTCTGAAGAGCCCCTTGCTCATTCTGGACTGGTTTTCGTTCGCTATTCCAATGTAACTTATACGTCAACTGTACAGATTGTTCCTGTCAAGGTAAATCAGGGAGAGGTTTTAAATCCCATTTTGAAGATTGGACAGAAGTTACAAGAGACTGAGGATAGTATTAAAAAGCTTGGATTATCAGAGATGATCTAATTTCGTGACACAAGTGTCACGAATATTGACAATATGAGAAAGAATATAAATAATCATATGACTTTTCTAATTTTTTTAGGTCAGTTCATCAAGGCCGACAGAAGCGTTCTATCTGGGAGGGACTAAATTTGGTTAGCAATATTGCAGGGTTGATAATAGGAGGGGTAACTAATCACAGTATAGATGTGTTGCACACCCAAATAAGAATTCTGATAAATTAATACAAAGGGCTATTGAAAGGGCTGTTGTTATCAATGATTGATACTGTTGTTATTTGCGAGGCTGAAACAGTGAGGACAACGATATGGGTTAACGGTTGCAGCTATTGGAGAATATAAGGAATCCTAAAAATACTTCAGAGATGAGGTCCTAGATGACTCTTTTCTACCTGCTGTCATCAGGTCAGGCGAAGAATGGATTATGTCACTTCCTCGAGAAGAAAATCCTGGTTGCATGGTGTCAGCAAACACTATCATGTGCCAGCTCTGTCAACCTCCCTGGCACAAACGACATTAAAAGTTGCACCCAAGGTTTGCTGGCAAGAAGTACTTCATGTGGATGAACTCTTAGAAAAGGGGATTCTGATCACCGAGCCTCCTTACCAACACGAATGGACGCTTCGACTCTCCTACTGCAGTCCGATCAGCGGATGGACAGATCATCTCAGATCATGTTGGGGTTCGTGAACGTTGGGCTGAGTATTTTGAACAGTTGTACCAGGTAGACCCTCCAATAGTTAGCTTGGATGCAAGCAATGTCTCAGTGCCTGTGCCAGACCCACCCATCAATGAGGAACCTCCTACCCTAACAGAGGTTATGCTGGCAATTTCTAAGCTTAAGAGTGGGAAAGCTGCAGGCATATGTGATATCCCTGCTGAACTGCTAAAGGCTGGGGGTAAACCTATGACCTGCATATAGTACTGACTGCCATCTGGCAGTCTGGTACCATTAACCCTGACCTGCTGAGGGGCGTGGTCATTCCTCTCTGGAAGGGGAAAGGGGATCGTTGGGATTGTAGCAACTACCATGGCATACACTGCTCAGCATACCAGGCAAAGTTCTCGCCCACATTCTTCTGAAACGGATCCGCAACCACCTACTGAGACATCAGTGGCCGGAGCAGTCTGGATTTACTCCTGGCAAGTCCAGGATAGACCGTATACTAGTGCTTCGAGTAATTGTGGAACGCCGTCGTGAGTTTGGTCATGGGTTGCTTGCAGCCTACATCGAACTCAAGAAGGCGTTTGACTCGGTGCATCGGGAATCGCTTATCCTGACGCTTAGGAGAATTCTGACAGATTCCAACACCAACACTTTTCAACACTTGTATGGACTGGATAATGGGCAGAGCTACTAGCCAAAGTCAGTGTGGAGCAACACTAGGCAATATTAAGGTCTCAGACCTTGACTTTGCCGATGATGTTGCCATCCTATCTGAGTCCTTGGAGTCACTGGTGGCGGCTCATGATGCATTTAGCAATGAGGCAAAGCCCCTAGGCCTAGAGGTCTCCTGGACCACGACCAAGATTCAGGACTTTGGGGGCCTGTTAGGGGAACTCATTCAGTTGATCCATGCTTGCGGCAAGGATGTTGAAGTTACAGAAAGTTTTACATACCTTGGTAGCATAGTCCATATCTCTGGGTTGTCAGACCAGGAAGCATTTGGAGATGTCAGTACCTATACAGAAGGAACAAGCTGCGTGTCTTCAAGGCCTTGATACTGCCAGTTTTGCTCTATGGAAGCGAAACTTGGACGATATCCAGTGTCTTGGAATCTCGCCTTGATGCCTTTCGGAACAAGTCCCTTCGCCGGATCATCGGGTACAGTTGGCAGGACCACGTGTCCAACCGGCGGTTACGTGAGATTGGCATGGGACCTGTTACTTGCATAATCTGGGATCGCAAACTCAGGCTATATGAGCACCTAGCTCGCCTCCCTGTGGATGACCCTGCCCATCAGGTTGTCTCTCTGCGAGACAACCCTGGGTGGAGGAGACCTGTGGGACCTAGGAGATCATGGGTCGACGAGACCTGTCGTGAGGAATTAGAGATGGGCCGTGGGCCTGCCTGGAGACTCGCCTCGAAGGATCCTCGTGGCTAGAAGCGAAAGGTGGATGCGGTCATGCGCCCCTGTCGGCGTTAGCCCCTTGATGATGAAGAGGATATATATATATATATATATATATATATATATATATATATATATATATATATATATATATATATGTATATATATATATATATATATATATATATATAATATTAATGTCGAATTTCCACTCGGGAACTGTACTCGCTGAATGAAATGTAGAACCAAGGCTGTGGTGATCATCTTTATTATGATGTAACATTTTGCAGAATAACATCCCCAATATCAGACTAGAAATGATGAACATAAAACATATTTAGATAAGAAGTTGTTCATAAAATAAACAATAAGAAATGGGCAACAGAATAAGAAAGAAGTAATAATGTAAAAAGTAGAATAAAAAATAAGCATTGTGGAAAAAATACAAGATATGTATAAGAAGACGAGAAATTCTAAACAAGTGAGAAGTGCTCCTTACAGTAACTTCAATGCACAGTAAACAGCTTAATGGCTGTATTGTTGAGTTCAGGTTTCATTTTGTGGATGCAGAGAGATTCTGAGATGATAAGGTCTATTAGATATTATGGACAGAATTTTCAAATTATTGTGAGTGAAAGGATGGTTTTCTGTGTGTGAATGTTGGCGGAAGACAGAGAAAGATCTGCTCTGAGGTAGGCTAGTTCTTATAGACTTACCCATGTGTTCAAGTATTCTACGTTTGAACTATCCTATACGTGACCCCCCTAACGGAAGCCGCCTTGCCCCGGTGGGAGGACTTGAGGTCACAATGATCTGGTGAGCCGGACCAGAGTGCTACCCATACTGACCAGTGAGGGATGAGAAAAATGGCTTCCTGGTGCACCAAGGCCTAAGAGAGGGGATGGTGCACTCACCCCTGGTTCATTCCGTCTTGGACCAGGGAGAACTCTCCCACGTGTGTTTGTTGTGTGTGGTATCCCATTGCTAGCTGCGCTAGGTCTTTGGTCCTTTATTCTGATTAGACGGGTGGCTGTACCCGGCATTCAGGGG
>NC_051403.1:1432538-1455787 GCF_015228065.2 Penaeus monodon | reverse complement strand
ATTGGTCTGAAATTTTCCTTTTGTAAAAGCTTTTTGCCGTTTAGGACAGGAATGATAATAGCTTCTCTATTAATGGCACTGGCCCCCCCTATTTAAATGAAAGAAATTTTGGAGCTTTGGAAAAAGGATATCTTTTGATAGGGGAATATCGTCACTTCCGGGGAGTTTTAGGCAAGCTGCAAAGCAGAGTCCTACCCTTGGCAAAAATGGCAAGTTATATGGAAGTTGCGCAACCCTGCTGAAAAAACAAACCGGGGTTGTTTTGTTCAGCCCAAAAGGGGATAATAAAAGGTGTAAGATGCTCCAGGGGAAATTTTCTCCCACGGTTACTGCTCATTTGCACATTTTTTTTATCTGTATTTTTATCATCTATCTTCAAAGAGGTGGTGGTGATTTTCTTTTTCCAGCGTTTTACGCACCTTGTCCCAACCCATGCAAAGGGGGGTTCAGGTAATTGAGAAGACATAGTCCCACGACGTCGTTAGCCCCTTTAGCACACGCCTGCTTGGCTCAGTTTTCTTAATTGATGGGTGACAATGCGGGGGCTGTTTCAACTGCCAAAGCGCTTTTTTGCTTGACAGCTTTTGCCTTTCCAAAACCCACTAGGAGGTCGACGGAAATGCCGATTTTTGGGGAATGGATGTTCTGCTGAAAGGGTAAATTCGTGGGGAAAGTGTTTAACACATTGAACCCACTGGAAATCTTAAGATCATGCAATACTGCAGTATCTGAAAAGATTCAGCCCCGTATTTTCAAGTCGCCACTCGCACTCCATTGATGGAATACCACCCAAAAAAAGTGGGCACTTCAGAAAGTCCCCATGACCCCCAAGTGAATTTGATGTAATTGGGTGGCCTTTTGATGGGTCTATTGGGACTGTCCCATTTTAATTTGGAAATGTGGGGGGTTTCTTTTCTAAACTGCATCACTTTTAAGACAAGGACCCCAAGGCCCTCCCAAAGGTTGCACAAAGTTTCCCAAAGGTGATCCGCCATTGAATTTCCCCAAAGTAAAAGGATGTGAAAACTGCCAAGTAGATTTAAAAGTTTAAATTTCAGTTTATGAAAAGGGAAGGTAGGGGATGCACAGTGAAGGGGTCGTGAAGCCTTTTCTCATTGACTCCCATTACGCTACCCCTCCATGGGCCCTTTGCAAAGGGCCCATAATAGGCTTGAAATTGGAATCCTCTCAGGGAAATGGTACAATTTTCCCTGGTCATAATCTCTTGTAGAGATACACAAACTGGATTATATGGAATCTATCAGATGTTGCGTTCTTCTCATTTTGCATGAATTCCCTGGCAGTTCCATTGGATTAGTGGATCCAGTTCTTTAGATTATTTCTTCATAAGGTGTTTGGCAGCACCTGTGGTCAAGGTTTGCCCCACACCTTTAGGCTGTCCTTTTCCATGATCCAGAGAGTACCTTTTTAATGGTTTCCCTTGGACAGGTTCAGGATTTCTTTGCCTGGGCAAAGAACGGACCTGAGCCTTTGCTTCAGGGGCATTCTGTCTAGCAGCATAGGCCCCTGTGGAGCCTGTGGCAGCTGGAGTGTTTTGCACAGGTTCAGGATTCTTGCCTGGGCAAAGGGCGTGCATGAGCCTTTACTTCAGGGCATTCTGCTAGCACCAGAGGCCCCTGTGGATGAGGTGGCAGCTGGATTTGTCACCGTTGAGGCGCTGGAGCCTTAAATGATGGCTCCAAAGACCTTACTTTGGGAGGAGGAGTCACCTCAATAGACCCCTTATTCCAACTCCGTTTCTGGTGGAACAACTCACCTGAGGCAGTGTCAGCAATTTGGGACTGAGGGTTAAAGGAAGTGGCAGAGTGTGTGTTGTAAGAAGGGCTCGAACCGAAGCAAAGGACCTATCTGGCTGTGCAAACAGCACACGGACACGTCACTTGCCTATAGAACTGGAAGGTTCAAAGTGACAACATGTGATGTTTCAGAGGGAATGGTCGGGGATTGCATAGGTCGTCAGGGAGAGATCTAATCTTTGTAAATTTGTAGTACTCATACAAATTGGAATTCTCATTTCCTCACCCCCCCCACCCACCATGGAGTCCAACGAGGGGAAGCTATAGTTGGGGCTCAAAATCTCCAACAGCCACAGGGATAATGAGGAAATATATGCAACCACTATTACAACTGATGGCAGTCGCGGGACCTATGCGCTACGACTGAATAGTGTCTGCTTGACCCTAGCCATATTTGACCAGCCGATGACTGACGGACCTTGATCAAGCCACCAACTAACCAGAATAAAGGACCAAAGAGGTGTGTTGCTAGCTGCAGGGCACAGTGTGCAGCATCGCTCAACCTCCAGGACTCCTGTCTCCTGGTAATGTGGGATGCCACGCACGGCAAACACAGTGGGAGAGTTCTCCCAGGTCGAAGATGGAATGAACCAGGGGTGGGTGCACCATCCCCTCTCTGAGGCCTTGGTGCACCAGGAAGCCATTTTGTCTCATCCCTCACTGGTGACCCCTCCAGTATGGGTAGCCCTCTGATCAGGCTCACCAGATCATTGGACCTCAACCCCCCCCCCACCGCGGCAGGCGGCATACGTTGGGAGGGCGAGAATTAGAGATGACTTGTAGTTGGGTGACCAGAATCCACCCAACGACAAGAGTTGTATTAATGGATTAAAGAATCGTGCACACAAGACTGCTTCATGGACCGATGATGGCTAAAGGTGAGCACTTTGTGAGGATGCCAAAAGCCATTAACGCGCACATGTAGTAGAAAATGTGCAACATTCTCAAACCAAAGTGTATGTACTTATCTACCCTCATATCATGAAAATGTATTGGGGGAGATTGTGACATAAGGGTCTTATTAGTTTCCTTTGGAGACTAGATTTTCAATAAATTATTATGCATATGTTTATCCATAATTATACACTTGGCGCATAATATTGTACTTCGATTTTTAATATAATTTTACTATTGTAAGTTATTTATTAATAGACTTTAAGTTTAAAATATTTAGATTTCTATAATAGCAAGGTATTTGCCACTAATGACCTTAGCTGTTGATACGGCAGATAATTGAAGTATTCAATCAATCCGGGTTCAAAATGGAATGAAACAGGGTCAGTGCACCCTCCCCTCTCATAGGTCTTGGTGCATCAGGAAGCCATTTTGTCTCATATCTCACTGGTGACTCCTCCCTATGGGGAGTCCCTGGTCCGGCTTAATAGGTCATGGGGACCTTTGGACCCCTCACTGCGACAAGGTGGTCCTGTTAGGGAGGGGGGTTAGAACCGAGATTTAGGGTGTTTTATCTTTATTTCAGAGCTTAATGAATGTATTGAGGACGATACCCATACTTGCCAAACATAAAATTTTATCCTGCAAAGGCTAGGTAGGAGTGTTTCTCTCGGTTTCGACCTCAGAGATACTGCTGACCCCCCCCAGTTGTGGAAAAAGGCATTTTTCCACTATGGATAGCCACTACAAATTTATGAGGTTCCCTTTTTTGGGCTGAAAGACACACCTTTTTCTAGAGGATTTTTGATCAGGTCCTGTCTGGTCTGGGGATGTGGGTTTGTTATTTAGACATCGCATTTTTTTAGGAAAACCATGGGAGCTTTAGGTCGTCTTTAACAGAGTAATCTCTCTGTCAAACTTACAAATTTGTTATTTTTAAAGTCCAAAGTTGAGTTTTTTGAACTCGTGATTTTTGAGAAGTATTAAACCATAAAGAAAAAGACTGAAGCAAGAAAGATGTCTGCAACCTATAAATTTTTAAAGAGCTCAGCGTATATCGGCAGACTAATGCTAAAGAGGGAAAGGAAACTAACGTGGACACAGGAAACATTTCCCGAGTTGCATACAGTATTGGGCTAGAATATAATGTTTAAAATTCCCAAAATTCCCATCCATTGGTAAGATAGAGATGCAAAGAAGACATTGATTGAGGGGCTCTCGAACAGGAGATAATAATAGAAGCCTTAGACCATGTCTTATTTCATCGACAGTTGAAGGGGATGAGTTAAATTATTCTACTGTAGAGCGAGAGGGATTGGCGATAGTATATGGGTTAAGATAAATAGAACTTGATCAGGGATTTCCAGTTTTAGTTCATTCCACCATAGCCTCTTTTTATCTTGTCTAGTGAGAGTGGAAATGAAAGACTAGCCAGGGTGGCGTATGTCGATAGCAGGTTTGATATTGCATAGAGTACTTACCGGGCAAGGACAATTATTTTGCAGATGCGCTGTCATGAACCAGAGCAGCTGATCTGCCATAGACGATTTAGTTGTTGGGGTGGTTGCTCGCCTAGCTAATCTAAAATTTTAAGGGATAAAACAATTGATATTCCGAGGTCAGAAATGGTATGTTGCAGTGACAGTAGTCCACCTGAGGTCATAAACATATGGGGAACTAGATAGTTTATGAAATTCATAAGATAAAAACCCACTTTGGGGCGTGTTAAAATGATCTATGAGGTGAAGGTGACCTCATGGGGAATAGAAAATGATTTAGGTATGACCTAGGGGATATAATATGTTTAATAAGCCTTTTAGAATGGTGATACCAGAAGGGTGATACCAGAATTGTATGAGAGTAGAGCTTTAAGGTTAGCTCCCTCGATTCTGTTGGGGCATAGGGGTGTCTGGTGACCTTAAAGATACTGAAATTAATTGCATTTTCCAAACATGAAGAAATTAGTAAAGGAATATTGTGCTTTTTGAACTTTTTTTGTTTTGTAAGCAGGCAAACATATGCCTTTTTCCTCTCTTAAGATATATAAGTTTCAAGAGCATGTCCATGTGGGTATAGTCGGTCTGTTTTCGGAATCTGAGTGTTTGTTATATTCCAGTAGAGAATGCGTTGATAAAATACGTCTTTGCAGTTCCATTAAAGTCTAAGGATTCATTAGAAGTCGTGAGGGCATTCGCCAACGGCTTTATTTACCAAGAGGGGGCCCCCGTCAAATCATTTCTGATTTGAGAAATGAGTTCATAAACAAACTATATAAAACTTTACAGAAGAAAAAGAGAAACAAAACATACTATTACTTCAGCTCAGGGACAAGTGGAAAGAGTAATGGTATACTAAATAGATTTTATGTGCAATGGTCTGGGGCAAACCCGTCAATGTGGTTCAAATGTTACTTCTGGCAGAATTAGTTTACAATTCATGGGCTCAACATTTTTAAAAAATACAAAAAATGTATTGAAGAAGATATCCAGAGAAGGCCAAGGGATCGACCTTATGCCAAGCCTTCACAAATCGTGGAAGGAGACCTACTATATCTTTAAAGCTACTCCTAAGGGGGGGGGGGGATGAGTAGAAGGGTGGAGCCTAGAGGTAATGGAAAAATCAGTGATAATTTAAAATCAAGGAATGTTGACGGGAAAGAATGCAAAGAACGGTTGATAAGTTGAATTAGAAATGTCATTAGCAAGGGTCAGGCCCACAATATAGAGGTGTACCCAACAGAGAGAAAAAAAATGAAGCAGAATTTGAGGATGACAGTAGTTTGGAATATTCAGAGAAATATGTGGGGCTGAAAATACGGAAAATACGTGCATATACTACGTGATAAGAATTACAAAGATACAAAAGTACAAATAACAACCTGGAGTTATATTTAAACCTATTTACAGTAAATACAAAAACAATTTATAACTAGGTAGTAGCCGGAGGGCCACGGTCAGGATGGAGTCTGAAGAGCCCCTTGCTCATTCTGGACTGGTTTTCGTTCGCTATTCCAATGTAACTTATACGTCACTGTACAGATTGTTCCTGTCAAGGTAAATCAGGAGAGGTTTTAAATCCCATTTTGAAGATTGGACAGAAGTTACAAGAGACTGAGGATAGTATTAAAAGCTTGGATTATCAGAGATGATCTAATTTCGTGACACAAGTGTCCACGAATATTGACATATGAGAAAGAATATAATAATCATATGACTTTTCTAATGTTTTTAGGTCAGTTCATCAAGGCCGACAGAAGCGTTCTATCTGGAGGGACTAAATTTGGTTAGCAATATGCAGGTTGATAATAGGAGGGTAACTAATCACAGTATAGATGTGTTGCACACCCAAATAAGAATTCTGATAATTAATACAAAGGGCTATTGAAGGGCTGTTGTTATCAATGATTGATACTGTTGTTATTTGCGAGGCTGAAACAGTGAGGACAACGATGGTTAACGTTGCAGCTATTGGAGAATATAAGGAATCCTAAAAATACTTCAGAGATGAGGTCCTAGATGACTCTTTTCTACCTGCTGTCATCAGGTCAGGCGAAGAATGGATTATGTCACTTCCTCGAGAAGAAAATCCTGGTTGCATGGTGTCAGCAAACACTATCATGTGCCAGCTCTGTCAACCTCCCTGGCACAAACGACATTAAAGTTGCACCAAGGTTGCTGGCAAGAAGTACTTCATGTGATGAACTCTTAGAAAAGGGGATTCTGATCACCGAGCCTCCTACCAACACGAATGGACGCTTCGACTCTCTACTGCAGTCCGATCAGCGGATGGACAGATCATCTCAGATCATTTTGGGGTCGTGAACGTTGGCTGAGTATTTGAACAGTTGTACCGGGTAGACCTCCAATATTAGCTTGGATGCAACAATGTCTCAGTGCCTGTGCCAGACCCACCCATCAATGGGGAAACCCTCCTACCCTAACAGAGGTTATGCTGGCAATTCTAAGCTTAAGAGGGGGAAAGCGCAGGCATATGTGATATCCCTGCTGAACTGCAAAAGGCTGGGGGTAAACCTATGACTGCAAAATATACTGCTGCCATCTGGCAGTCTGGTACCATTAACCCCGACCTGCTGAGGGCGTGGTATTCCTCTCTGGAAGGGGAAGGGGGTCGTTGGGATTTTAGCAACTACCATGGCATACACTTTCTCAGCATACCAGGCAAAGTTCTCGCCCACTTCTTCGAAACGGATCCGCAACCCCCTACTGAGACATCAGTGGCCGGAGCAGTCTGGATTTACCTGGCAAATCCAGGAAGACCCTATACTAGTGCTCGAGTAATTGTGGAACGCCGTCGTGAGTTTGGTCATGGGTTGCTTGCAGCCTACATCGAACTCAAGAAGGCGTTTGACTCGGGGCATCGGGAATCGCTTATCCTGCGCTTAGGAGAATTCTGACAGATTCCAAACCAACACTTTCAACACTTTTATGGACTGGATAATGGGCAGAGCTACTAGCCAAGTCAGTGTGGAGCAACACAGGCAATATCAAGGTCTCAGACCTTGACTTTGCCGAGGATGTTCCATCCATCTGAGTTTCCCTTTGGGGTCACTGGTGGCGGCTCATGATGCATTTAGCAATGAGGCAAAGCCCCTAGGCCTAGAGGTCTCCTGGACCACGACCCAAAATTCAGGACTTGGGGCCTGTTAGGGGAACTCATTCAGTTGATCATGCTTGCGGCAAGGATGTTGAATTACAGAAAGTTTTACATACCTTGGTAGCTAGTCCATATCTTGGGTTTCAGACCAGGGAAACATTTGAGATGTCAGTACCTATACAGAAGGAACAAGCTGCGTGTCTTTAAGGCCTTGATACTGCCCGTTTGCTCTATGGAAACGAAACTTTGGGCGTATCCAGTGTCTGGAATCTCGCCCTTTATGCCTTTCGGAACAAGTCCCTTCGCCGGATCATCGGTACAGTTGGCAGACCAAGTGTCCAACCGGCGGTTAGTGAGATTGGCAGGGACCTGTTACTTGCATAATCTGGGATCCAAACTCAGGCTATATGACACCTGCTCGCCTCCCTTGGATGCCCCTGCCCATCAGGTTTCTCTCTGCGAGACAACCCCGGGTGGAGGAGACCTGTGGGACCTAGGAGACATGGGTCGACGAGACCCGTCGTGAGGAATTAGAGATGGGCCGGGCCTGCCCGGGGACTCGCCTCGAGGATCCTCGTGGCTAGAAGCGAAAAGGGGGATGCGGTCATGCGCCTGTCGGCGTTAGCCCTTGATGATGAGAGGAATTTTATATATATAATATATATAAAATAATATTTTAATATTCTTATATATATATATATATGTTATATATATTATAATATTTTATATAATAATATTAATGTCGAATTTCCACTCGGGAACTGTACTCGCTGAATGAAATGTAGAACCAAGGCTGTGGTGATCATCTTTATTATGATGTAACATTTTGCAGAATAACATCCCCAATATCAGACTAGAAATGATGAACATAAAACATATTTAGATAAGAAGTTGTTCATAAAATAAACAATAAGAAATGGGCAACAGAATAAGAAAGAAGTAATAATGTAAAAAGTAGAATAAAAAATAAGCATTGTGGAAAAAATACAAGATATGTATAAGAAGACGAGAAATTCTAAACAAGTGAGAAGTGCTCCTTACAGTAACTTCAATGCACAGTAAACAGCTTAATGGCTGTATTGTTGAGTTCAGGTTTCATTTTGTGGATGCAGAGAGATTCTGAGATGATAAGGTCTATTAGATATTATGGACAGAATTTTCAAATTATTGTGAGTGAAAGGATGGTTTTCTGTGTGTGAATTTGGCGGAAGACAGAGAAGATCTGCTTGAGAGGCTATTCTTTAGACTTACCCATGTTGTTCAAATTCTACGTTTGAACTATCCTATACGTGACCCCCCTAACGGAAGCCGCCTTGCCCCGGTGGGAGGACTTGAGGTCACAATGATCTGGTGAGCCGGACCAGAGTGCTACCCATACTGACCAGTGAGGGATGAGAAAAATGGCTTCCTGGTGCACCAAAGGCCTAAGAGAGGGATGGGGCACTCACCCCTGGTTCATTCCGTCTTGGACCAGGGAGAACTCTCCCACGTGTGTTTGTTGTGTGTGGTATCCCATTGCTAGCTGCGCTAGGTCTTTGGTCCTTTATTCTGATTAGACGGGTGGCTTGATCAAGGCCCGGTCAAGTCAATCGGCTGGTCAAATATAGCTATGGGCAAGCAGGTAGTGCATAGGTCCCACGACTGCCATCAGTACTGTAATGGTGGTTGCGTATATTTCCTCATTACCTCTGTGGCTGTTGGAAATTTTGAGCCCCAACTATAACTTCCCCTCGTTGGACTCCATGGTGGGTGGGGGGATGAGGAAATGAAGAATTCTAATTTGTATGAGTACTACAAATTTCGAAAGATCTAGCTCTCTCCCTGATGACCTATGCAATCCCCTGACCATTCCCTCTGGAACATCACGTGTCACTCTGGAACCTTTCCAGCTTCCAAAGGGCAAGAATGGGAACCATAATGGTTCCTGGGCTCCCAATCCAGGTAAGAAGGGGAAGAGCCCTCCTCATTCCAGTAAGGAAATCTTACCTGGTAAATATGAGAGTATTTCATATAGTAAGTACCTAGTATTGAAGACCATTGATGGTGTATCAATCATGGATCTTGATATTTTTGAAGCATATCAGAAAATAGAGATATGAGAATGTGATCCTCGTATCACCCCACAGCGAGATGGAAGCCTAATAGTTTAGGTTTCGTCACCAGACGAGAGTGACCATCTGCTTGTGATATGTGACATCCCTGGGACTCAAGTTTCATGTTCTCACAAAACCCCCAATCAGTGTAAGGGAATTGTCTTTTCCCGAGACTTGATGAGGTATTCTGAGGAGACACTGTTAGAGGAACTAGAGAATTTTAATGTAGTGGAAGTAAAACATTTCAAGAAGAAAGTTGATGGTTTGGAACAGTCGACACCAGCTCTACTTCTAACTTTTAACACGCTAGTCCTTCCAGAATCAGTTAAGTTGGCATGGTACCACCTCAAGGTAAAGCCATATGTGCCCAACCCTATGCGGTGCTTCCACTGCCAGGGTTATGGGCATGGAGCCAACTCTTGCCGTTTTAAAGAAAATGGACAACCAAGAATATGTGTAAAGTGTGGTAAACAAGGAGATGATAACTGTCCATGTCCAATATGCTGTTACCACTGCAAAGAAGCTCAGGAAGCTTCTTCAAAGCAATGTAAAAGGTACATATTTGAAAAGGAAGTATTAGTAATAAGGAGCAAGGAGAAAGTTAGTTTTTGAGAGGCAAAGCGACGTGCCCATGTGCTGTTTGCACAGTCAGGTAGGTCCTTTGGTTTGGTTCGAGCCCATCCTCCTTCCCATCAACCATTGCCCTCCAATGCTTCTTACAACACACTCTGCCACTTCCTTTAAACCTCAGTCCCCAATTGTTGAAACTGCCTCTAGTGAATTCGACCAGAAACGGAGTAGGAGTGAGGGGTCTATTGAGGAGACTCCTCCTCCCAAAGTAAGGCCTTTGGAGCCATCATTTAAGGCTCCAGAGGACTCAACGGTGACAGCTCCAGCTGCCATCACATCCACAGAGGCCTCCGCTGCTAGGCATAATGCCCCTAAAGCAAAGGCTTAGGTCCGTCCTTTGCCCAGCCTGTGGAAACTAGTTCCATGAGTAAAGAACCCCTCAAAAGATTCTCCCAAGATCATTGAAAGGGACAGCTTAAAGGTGTGGGGCAACCCTTCCCATCCTGACCACAGGTGCTGCCAAACACCTTAGTTTGGAGAACTGGATACCCCAATCCAATGGAACTGTCAGGGAATTCATGCAAAATGGGAAGAATTGCAAACCCAGTTTGTGTATGCTTACAAGAGATTATGACCAGGGAAAATCGTCAAATTTCCCTGAGAGGATTCCAAATTCAAGCCCATTATGGGAATTTTGATAATGGACCTCATGGAGGAGTAGCAGTATTGGTACGTCAGGATATTCCCTTCCAGGCCGTCCACCTGCAGACAACACTGTAGGTGAAGGCTGTGAGAATAGGCTTGACATGACCTTACACTGTTGCATCTATCTACATTCCTCCACATAATCTCAACATAGATGATTTGGAAGATCTACTTGGGCAGTTGCCACATCCATTTCTACTCTTTGGGATTTCAATGGTCAGCATCACCTTTGGGGAGACACTTTGTGCAACCCTCGAGGAAGGGCCTTGGAGTCCTTGTTCTTAAGGGTAGATGCAGTTTTACTGAATAGTGACGCTCCCACACATTTCCAAATTCAAACTGGGACATTCTCTAATATAGACCTGTCATTTGGCTCACCTGATTCACAGATGAATTTCACTTGGCAGGTCATGGAAGACTTGCATGGAAATAACCACTTTCCAATACTTTTGGAGGAGGTGAATGGTATTCCAGCCAATGGAGTGCAGAGATGGCAACTTGAATATGCGGACTGGAATCTTTTTAGATCAACTGCATTATTTAATGGATATGTGAATGATTTCGAGTGTGTTCAAGATGCTGTTAATCACTTCACATCACGAATTCACCTTGCAGCATAAGCATCCATTCTGAAAAGTAGCGGGCATTATCATCGACCTCCGGTACCATGATGGTCTGATGAATGCCAACAACCTGTCAGAGCAAGGAAAGCTGCCTTAAGGGAGTTGAAACGACGCCCTAGCAATGTAACCTTGATCCATTACAAAAAGACCTGAGCCAAGGCCAGGCGAGTGCTAAAGGAAGCCAGACGGACATCATGGAGACAGTATGTCTCCTTGATTAACTCTGGGACCCCCTTACCTTGGGTATGGGACAAGGTGCGTAAGATCGCTGGAAAGAGCACATCACTGTCACCACCTGCTTTGAAGATAGATGGCATAATCATCACAGACAAAAAAGATGTTGCTAATGAGCTACCTAAATCCATGGCAGAGATCTCTGGAGCATCTTACACTGCTCGATTCTCCACTCTTCAGGCTGAACAGGAACGACATCCAGTGTCGTTCTTCAAGGACTGCAGCAGAACTTCCATACAACTTGCCATTTGTGCGCAAGGAGATGGACTCTGCCGTAAGACTGCCCCAGGAAGAGACGATATTCCATACCAATTGATATCTCACTTAACAGAGAGCTCCCAGAAGTTCAAGGAAAGCTGCCTTAAGGCAATTGAAACGACGCCCCAGCATCGTTGGACCTATTCAATAGGATCTACAGGAAAGGTACAGTGCTATCTACATGGAACGAGGCTATAATCATTCCTGTTCCTAAACCTGGCGAGGATGCTTCCACACCAGGAAATTACAGACCAATTTCTCTTATCAGCTGCATCTGCAAGCTGAGGAGAAAATGGTAAATTTCAGGTTGACATGGCTGCTAGAATAGGAAAAAGGTGCTGACCCCATATTAATATGGGTTTAGAAGTGCACAGATGCACTTGTAAGGATGGAAACTGCTATACAGAATTCCTTTCCACAACGACGTCACATGATAGCAGTCTTCTTTGTCCTAGAAAAGGCTTACGATACCACTTGGAAGCATGGTATACTCTTGAAGCTGTATGACATTGGTTTAAGAGGAGCATTACCTACCTTCATACAAAGCTTCCTTGCTAACAGGAAGTTTAGAGTTCGGGTGGGAAACAGTTTCTCTAACCTGGAAGATCAGTTGGAAGGGGTCCCACAAGGGAATGTCTTGAGTGTGACCCTGTTTGCCATTGCTATAAATGACACTGTAAAGGTTGTTCCGAGTGCTGTCTCATGTAATCTGTATGTGGATGACTTTACACTGTACTGCTCAGGAGGAAGCTTACAGGATGTGCAAGGACACATGCAGGCTGCAATAAATCAGGTTGTACAGTTGCAACATATCATGGGATCAAATTTTCCCCAAATAAGACCATGGCTATACTTTTCCACAAATGAGGAAAATTCCATCCTTCCCTCTATTTACGTGTAAAGACACTGCAATTTGTGAGGTGAAGTACTTGGGTCTAATTTTTGACTCAAGACTTAAATGGGTGCCTCACATCAAACAGTTAAAAGTGAAGGCTACAAAAGCACATAGTATTTTGTGGGGTCTTTCACATCTATCATGGGGTGCAGAACGTACAACGCTTCTGCGGGTTTACCGAGCGCTTATTCGTAGTAAGCTTGATTATGGATGTTAGGCTTATTGATCTGCCACTCACTGTTCTCCAGATGTTGGACTCAGTTCATAATGAAGCTCTCAGAATCTGTACTGGGGCTTTCAGGTCTTCACCTGTGGAGTCCCTGTATGCTGAGAGTGAAGAACCACCTCTTTGCACTGGGACTATATGAACCTGATTTACTACACGAGACTACAAAGGATTCCGGGATCTCCTACATCCAGATTCGTTTTCAACCCCCTTGAGGATAGCCGATCCTATGGTAGGAGAATGAGGAATCTTGTGGAAGATCTTAATTTAAGTCTCACCAAGGTTCTGGCTGTTGGAATTCCCCAATTCCCCCCTTGGACTAATCAAGTCGAGCTGGATTTGGTGGAATTGGAAAGGGGAGAGATCTGAAGCAGAAATCAGAGAGAGATTTCTTCAGCATATTTCTAAGTACCAAGGATCAGATGCAATATATACAGGTGGTTCAAAGTCTGAAAATGGTGTGGGCTTTGCAGCAGTGAGCAGAAGGAAGACTGCATCTGGCAGTCTTACTCTAGGATCCTCGATCTTCACTATTGTGATATATTGCGACTCTCGTGGTGCCTTTCAAGCAATCAAGAGCTTAAACTCACCACATTCAGTAGTGAGGGATGTTCAAGATTGGCTTGCACTGATGGTATCAGTTGGAATGAGCAAGCTGATCAGAAGGCCAAGGCAGCTGCCGCTCAACCTTGTGATGCTCGTTTTCCTCTCCCAAACACCGACCTAAAACCCAGAATCAGGAGTTGTCTTCGTGATAAATGGAAGGAACAAGGGAGGCATACCTCCAGAAACAAACTGCGAGAGACTAGAGATGAACTTGGCAGTTGGGTGACTAGCATCCATCCCAACCGAAAAGTGGAAGTTGCATTAACAAGACAATCGTGCACACAAGACTGACTCATGGACCGATGATGGCTAAAAGTGAATCATTTTATGAGGATGCCAAGAGCCATTAACGATCGCACATGTAGCGGAAAGATGTGCAACATTCTAAGATCAAAAACATATGTACTTGTCTCCCTTGTATACACTAAAAAATGTATTGGGGGAGGATTGTGATATAGAGGGTCTTCTTAGTTTCCTTAGGGAGACTAATATTTTCAATAAAATCTAATCATGCATAATGTTTATACAATAATTTTATACACTTAGAGCATAATATTCATGCTTTGATTTTGAATATATTTATTGTTATTTGTAAGATAATTATTGATATAATTTTAAAGTTTTAAATATTTAAATATTTAACAAGGCATTCGCCGCTAATGACCTTAGCTGTTGACGCGGCAGATAATTTAAAATAATCAATCAATCCTATAAGTGAGGAGGCATTTTCTTCTTAAAGAAAGATTTGATAATAAGAATAATGTTGAAATTGATCAGTGGGGACGAATGTTTCAGTATATCACGTAATAGTTTATGAATGATGAAGCTTACATATTCGTGATACGGTAATTTTATGTACTTAGTTTGTTACGATTTTTGTGGGTGTGCATAGTTTCTTGTCTAAGAATGATCAAGAATCTAGTAAAAAGAAAAAAAAAGGAAAAAAAAAAACTTGTCAGTGTATCCGTTATTTTTTAGATAATTAATTAAGAAGCTACAATCCAGGTGGAGCATATGTTAATTGCTCTATTGATTAGAGTGATGATAGAGTTAATTTTATTTTTCATGGTGGAGAACGTTAAATAGTTCATACTGTGGTGGAGTATTGTGGCTCCGTAGCCAATATTAATTTCAAAGGGGTTCACTGTCAAACAGATTCCTAGGAAGTGGTAGCGTGAATTTAAAATCAAATGACTGCCTGCATATAGACCTCGGCATTATAGCACGAGAACAATGTTAACTAAATTTAAATTGAATAAAACATTAAAAAAAAACTATATTCACTATATTACTGTATGCACAAGCTTTGTACGGCATGCAAAATCTATGAAACTGGCTTATATTTATTTTAAAAACAAAGGATCATGTCCAGCTCCTATGCACAACGGAAACAGCCAGGAAAACAGAACTTAACTTGTATTTTCCGTGTGATGTGATGCCCAGACGGCGAGTTTCCACCTTCCGCTCAGCAAAGGAAAATCACCCAGGAGGGGAGCAAAACGCCGTTGTTTCGAGAGAATGAATCTATTCCCGCTCAACGCGGCTTATATTTATAAAGTTTGTGACGTCATACCCCACGCCAAACATCGTTCGTAAAACATAAAGTTTGTACAAAAACATTAGAAAAGAGAGTAAAATCAAATATAAATGACCTTCATAACGAGACAAAACGTAAAAAATACATGTATAATGTGGAGTACACAGAAAGAGTACAATGGATAAAATATGAATCTAACACACATTCTTAAAATGAGAATAACCTTCCTAGACAAAAAAGTGACAAAAAGCAGATAAAAATAGGAGATAATTTAAAAGATATAAGGACCAAAAAACACACAGAAAAAAAGAGGAAATAATCTGCGTTAAATGATCGCAGACGAGAGACGGGGTCAAGGCAAACTAAAACGAAGCGACTTATTGGAAACCAACGTAAAATGGAACAATAAACGAAAAAGCGAACGTAGACATAGAGACATGTAGAAAGGACAACTGCTGCAAGTGTTGACCGGCTGCGAGATGTCAGGCGCGCGAGAGCCCGGGAGGCTGACGGTGAATGACAAGAGATGCAGCCGTGGGAGGCCACCTTACATTTTTCCTTCCCGCCTGGGTCGAAACGCAGTGGAGACCTGAAAATACAAGACCCTGAGCCCCTGACCGTACGCAAGAGTGGATATAGCGTGAAAACGTGACCTTTAGATATAAAATAAATAAAAAACCCAGAAGCATTAAGAAAAAAGGATGTAATTCTAGGAACGGAAACCCGGGTCCTGGAGTCGCAACCAGCAGCTTCGTTCTCTTAGGTTGGAATTATTTGGGAAAGTGAGAGCAAAACATCACCTTTTATAACAACCCGCATTTGAAATTCTCCCCCAAAAAAAAACACAACTAACGCTATCCTAAAGCCAGAATGGTACTAGTCCAGAACTCCCTGGCACTGAGGTCCCTATTGATCATAACAGCATTCCTTGTATCGGTGGGACTAAGCCAAGGCACACTGAAACAAGGTCCCTAATAACGGCACCTAACATCACACCCCGTTTCAGTGTGGCACTAGGCCAAAGGCGCACTGAAAAGAGGGTCCCTAGGCACATTTTTGTCAGAGAGAACAGGATCCTGTCACAAGACGTCAGGACTGAAACCCCCAAAGGGGTCGTCATTACTGGCTCAACCTCACTGTCTGGAGCACCCTCATCAGCATAGGACAGTTCTAATGGCGGAAGGTAGGTCGAAGGTGGTTAAGATGAGCTCGTAGAATCTTTCCAGAGTCAAGATCTTGGTTTTTCAAAGGAAACTGGCCCTAACCGTTAACAACACGAGCAGGACCCTGCCACTTTGGTCCTAGTGGCGTGGCCCCATCTCTTTGTACCATACCAGTTGTCCTACATCAGGAGTAAAGTTACTCTTGCATGTCTGTTATAGTATCTCCCAAACCTTGCGCATCCTTGAAGCATTGACAGCTGCACGCCGGCAGTCCTGAGCCTTTCTTGAAAATCATCATTTTCAGCAAATAAAGCTTCATTTGTTAACCCTACAGGGAAGTATGCATGTCCCCCTGTGACAGATACAGTGGCTGTTCTCCGTGACCGATGTATAGCAAAATTAAGAGCTAAACGCAGCTCTGGTATAAACTTATGCCAGGTCCCGGGCGATCCCCAAACAACTTCTCAGAGCAGCTTTCACACCCGGTTTGTACGCTCTAAAAGCCCATTTGCCGGGGGTGGTACCGAATTGTGAAGTGGTGTGATGACTAAAGCAGCTCAACAATTTCATGAATATCTGTGCAATAAATTGCCTCCCATTATCAGTTTGGATGATACGAGGTGGACCAAATGGGTCACCCAGTGGTCCAAGAAATCTTGGTGTACTCTGGAAGCAGTGATATCCTTCATTGGGACAATCTGAATGAAGCGGGTATTTTGGTCGACAATAGTTAAAGCCCATTTCATTGGCGCTTGACTTACACCCAGAATACCATTAAAACTCGTTCTAAGGGGGTAAGCGCAAGAGGCGCTTCTCCCATTGGCCCCGTTGAGCAACTCCTCTGGATTGTTGGCAGGTAAGACATCGTTCCATAATGCCTAAACATCCTGTAACATATTGGGCCCAGTAGAACATACCACGGAGGTTCATACTTCCTGTGTACCCTGGGTGCATAGCCAGGTGGTGTAGTGCTGTTTCAAGGCTGAATCCTGTATTTTCTGGGGGACACAATTTGATAGATAATTTTCCCTGGCATGTCCCTCAAACGGTATAGAACTCCATCCTTTAGCTCAAAGTCAGACAAGGCATCGGAAGCTTCTTTAGGCACTGTTCCTTCCTTTAGATAACACAGTATATTTTTAAAACTTGAGATCTTCATGCTGTTCCTCGCAAGTTTCTGGGCAGACAATTCATTTACATCGACAGGGGCAACTTGACGTGACAGTAAGTCAGGGACATAGTTTGTGGACCTTCCTTATACCTAATGTCAAAGTCATAAAATGACAAGTCGTGAGCATACCGTGTCATTCGTGGGGGATTTGGTGCGCTGCTTAAAGATATACCTAAGGGCGGTGGTCATGAAGACAAAGAATTTACGACCATACAAATAAGGATCGAACACCCTAACCCCCTAAAACCACTGCTAAGGCTTCACAGTCTATAGCCGGTATCGTGTCTCAGGACCCCTCAACTTCCCTGCATAATTGCAATGGCATGGGGTGTCCTTGGTCATCCCTCTGGAGGAGGACACCCCCAAAGGGGAAAGACTACTAGCATCATATGGAGTTCAAAGGGTCGTGTGAAGTCTGGCTGCTTCAGAACAGGTGCTTTAGCAAGCTTTTCCTTTAGTTGACAAAAGCCTGTTGCGGGTCTTCCTTTCCATCGTTGTCCCTTTTTCAATAGTAAGTGAAGGGGGGCGGCAATGTTGGCAAAACCCTTCAATGTGCTCCGGAAACCTTTGCCCCAAGAAACGTCGGATTCTTTAATGGTCCTTGGTGCTGGTGTCTCCATGATCGCAACTACTTTCTCACGATCGGGTGCCACACCTTCAGGAGAAATGGTAAACCCTGGAACTGATGCTTGTGGCAGCAATGGTGCACTTCTCCGCATTTAACTTCAAGCCAGCAACCATTAGCAACTGCAATGTTTTTCCAAATCCTTCAAGTTTTTAAAAACCCTAGAGTATACAACTATATCATCTAAATATCCCAAAATTTGTGGCGTCCAAGCACGGGGGATAACACAAAGAAATTGTTCGTTGGAAAGTGGTTGGAGCTGTACTGAGCCCAAAAAGGGAGACGCCGAACGGGAAAACAAGCGATAGCCATCACAAAAGGGCTGTTTTGGGTCGGTCATCGGGGTGAACATCTACACTCCAGTATGCGCCCTAGCATCAAGTGTTGTAAAGGTGTCAGTAGGGCTCAGCTCATCCAGAAAACTCATCAATAGAGGCAAAGGGTAGGTGTCAGCTGTAGTTATTTGATTGAGTTTACGGTAGTCCACACAAAATCTCAGAGCCCCCCCTTTTCTTCACTAAGACCACAGGGCTGACCCCTGGTGAAGTTGAGGCTCAATCACACCAGCCTGAGCATAGAGTTGCATTTTTCTCTGATCACTTTTCTTGTAGTTGTGGAAGACGCCACTGACGTGTAGAAACTGGTGCTGCTTCCCCCTGTCTCAATTCGGTGCTGGATTTTGGGAATATGCCCAAATAGTTTCACTCCATCCAAAAGAAGCTGGTATTGATTAAGTAGTGTCGTATTTCTCCTTCGGGTGCTGTCTAAGTGATCTAACTTCAAAGCAGGGCTTTTGTCTTAAACGGGGCATCATCTAAAAGGCCAGATGTTTCAACAGCTGCGAGGTTGTGATGGTGGTAATTCCCCGTGAAAAGTCATAATTATCCGACCCGAAGCTTCCAACTAGGTCGATCAAACTGGTCATCCTCCAAATGAACTCTTCGTTCTGCATGTCATCACCCAAACCTGTAGAACATTGGCATCTGCTGGTTTCCTTGTCTTCATGAGATCCATGACCTGAGGAGTATATTTTTTCAATAGTAGCTACTTCCCCCCAACGTGCCCCCCGGTTAACCGAATTGTCTTTGCTGTGTCATTCATGCCCACACGGGGCAGTGGCGTCCTGAGATAGTTGTGGACAATGTAGGGGAAAAACACGCGGTGATGCTTGGGGCGTAAAGATAACATCTCCATCACTGGGCCAGACTTAGCAACCACACCCTCCCAAAGCGCCCAGTGTGTGGCGGGGGCTCCATTGTCCGTCGGGGTGTAAATTAGCTGATAAAGGTCTTCCCGCTTAGATGAGTCAGTGTTGGTTCTCTGGGTCCACATCAACAATACCATCTGAAAAGAGGGGGCATCAGTATATGTGACTGGGAATGTCAACCTTCAATGGTAAGGCATGCCCCGTCTTTTTGGCATCAGAAGACAAGCAGTATGAGTCCTCCTTAAGAAGTCCATTCCCAAGAGCACGTCTCCTGGGGAAACCCTTTTGTCGCACACAGCAACGCGGTGATGTATTTTGGATGTCGGGTTAAAGTAGAAGGGAAGAGTAACTTTTACAGGTATCCATGGCTTGTTAGACACACCCTTCAGCACATGGTAGCATCTTGCGGTACAAGTTCCCATGGGGATATATGAACTGGAGAGTCTTTGGCTCTGATGGTTGCTTCAGATCCGTATCGACAAAGCACAGGATCTTAGTGCCATTAACAGTCATCGGCACGAGTGGTCTCCCGTGCATTTTTGGGGGTCTCACTGATGCGACATTTCCGGAGGTATAGTTTTCCTTGATGTACGCTCCCGGGGTCACTTGGCCAGGAGATCTGGAGCCTCGTCCCCCTGGCGCTGCCGAAAGGGGCAGTCCCTGACAAAATGCTCTGGCTGCGGCACTCATAACATCGGCGGCTAAAATGTGGGGGTTTAGGTATCCCCTTCTTGCCTTTGCACGACATTTTGCAGTGTTATGTGTCGTCAGCCGGGGATACTCACAACCACTATGGCCAGTATTGAGTGACTGTTCATTGGCGGCTGCAAAATGGCATTGCATACATGTCACGAGCCCTTGAAGGACGGCTCGGACGTTGGATCCAGTCTTTTGGTTGGTGAAATGTGGAACAGTGTTGGATGCCATGCCGAGAGTTCCCAAAATTTGTGAGCCGCCTCGGGAATCTGAGCTGGACTTCCATCTTTTTTTAAGGCCAAAAATCATGTAGCCAGGCAGGGAGACCACTTATGAACACCCTCTTACGAGCGTGATGGGTCGCCCAAATTTCTTCACGATGATCCGGTGCCTGATATACACTGCCTTCAAGCTGAAGGAAAAGTCCATGGGGCTTGACCTTGGGACCATCTTGATGTCGTAGAGTACCTTGAAAAAGTCAGCCGAGGTGTAAGTGCCCCAAACTGCTCAAGGTGCTTTAAAATATCCAGCTTGTGTCAAACAGTGAGAGTGATGATTATCAGGGTCCCCGACAATTGCCGATGCTGGAGAGCTCCGATTTAAGGTTATGAGTTTCGATGGCCGGATCAACCCTTATCCGTTTCTTATGGTGAGAGCGACACTCTCCCGAGTGTGGCACAGTTCCTTTAAACACGTACAGTGGTGCACTGGGAAAAGCTTTAGGGCTGACACTTGAGAGCCCACCACGAGTGGAGAAAAGCTACGCAAGTGTATTGGCAGCATGATTGGCAGAGTCGACACTGGGTCGTTGGTTTCCAGTATAGAGGCTGAGGCGGTTCTGGAGTGGAAGGACGGCTTCTAGGGGCGTGTGGATGATCCTTTGGGGAGAGTGTTGTAGGCTCGGAATGGCAGCATTGGATCCGTGAACTCTGGTATCTGCGGGCTTCCTCTAGTTCCGCATTTCGGCTGAAGTGTTGTCGCAGCCCCGATCTCTGCCATCAAGCTGTACGTGGGGACACGGTGGGAAATCCAGGCAAGGTCCCGGTACAGGGTTGTCGCTGTGCCCTGGCTAACTCTCAGGGCCTCTCTTCAAGTGTTGACGAAGCTTGCCAAGTTCATCCGTTCTGACCGGGCTTGGTTGGGGATTATTTTGTTTCAGCTGGGCAAGGCTGCCTTAGTCTAGGTCGCTGAAGAAACTCTTCATGTGGTTTGGAGTCGGGACATTTGTCTTTATACTCTCGGGAATCAGTGACCAGAGCGATCTTGCCATACTCCCCAAAGTAACTTCCGCCCATTACTCTTAAGTCGGCAAGTTGGATGACCAATGTGCAGCAGCACCGCGATCGAAGAGCTGGAGAAGTCACACGCGAGGCAGGCTGACTATAAGGGCGGGTCCGCGGCGCTCTTTAAGCTTCCGTATCTCTCTTGCCTGGAGTTCCCTTTGGATCGTAAACAGTGCGTGAGGGACTGTAAACAATCTTTCTCAGTGGCCAACGATAACCCCTTAGGGGACTAAGAATTTTCTCAGCATTTACGAAGTCAACAGAAACAGGTCCAGCACAATTATCATACACGAAAGCACTGCACACACGTACGAATATCAGCCAACATACAAAGGGATAATTTAAAAAAAAAGCCAGAAAAAAAAACAAAGCCGGCAAAGGAAAGTTATTTAGCGTATTTCAAAACAGGTCCCTAAACTGCTGAGCCCCTAAATCTAGATAACGAGCAGATTAAGCACGATAAAAGCAAAAAAATTATTAAACACTGTAAAAAAAATGGTTAAACACGGTAAAAAATAACACAACAGCTCTTACATGTCAATAAAAACAACTAAAACTGTAAACCTGAAATAAAAAGCAATAATTCAAAACCAAGAAATGCGTTTGGGTTTACCAAAATCTACAGTAAACATGCGTGATATAACCCTGCAGAAATAAGTTAAGCTGGGCATATTAAGTCGTGACCTACAAACATACGCACTTAGTTACGACAAGTAAACCCCAAGAAAAAAACATTAAATTTTTTACCAAACAGAAGGGAGCATAAAAAAAAATCCACCGCTGCACACCAAATATTCCTGGTGTGGAGTATTTTGGCTCCCTAGCCAATATTAATTTCAAAGGGGTTCACTGTCAACAGTTCCTAGGGAATGGTAGCGGAATTTAAAATCAAATGACTGGGGTGCATATAGACCTCGGCATTATAGCACGAGAACAATGTTAACTAAATTTAATTGAAAAAAACATTAAAAAAAAAATATATTTATATATTACTGTATGCACAAGCTTTGTACGGCTGCGAAATCTATGAAACTGGCTTATATTTTTTTTAAAAACAAAGGATCATGTCCAGCTCCTATGCCAACGGAAAAAGCCAGGAAAACAGAACTTAACTTGTATTTTCTCGTGTGATGTGATGCCCAGACCGGCCGAGTTTCCACTTCCGCCCCAGCAAAGGAAAATCACCAGGAGGGGAGCAAAAAAGCCGTTGTTTCGAGGAGAATGAATCTATTTCCGCTCAACGCGGCTTTTATTTATAAAGTTGTGACGTCATACGCCACGCCAACATCGTTCTAAAAAAATAAAGTTTGTACAAAAAAAATTAGCAAAGAGAGTAAAATCAAAATAAATGACCTTCATAACGAGACAAACGTAAAAAAAATACATGTAAATGTGGAGTACACAGAAAGAAGTACAAGGATAAAATTTTGAATCTAAACACCCCATTTCTTAAAACGAGAATAAGTATCCGTAGACAGAAAAAGTGACAAAAAGCAAGATAAAAAATAGGAGATAATCTTAAATGATATAAGTGACCATGAAACACACAGAAGAAGAGAGAAATAATCTGCGTATAAATGAATCGCAGACGAGAGGACGGGAAAGGGCAAACTCAACGAAGCGAAATTATTGGAAACCAAGTAAAATGGAACAATAAAACGAAATAAGCGAACGTATGTACATAGAGACATGTAGAAAGGCAACTGCTGCAAGCGTTGACCGGGCTGCGAGATGTCAGGCGCGCGAGAGTCCGGGAGGCTGACGGTGAGATGACAAGAGATGGCAGGCCGTAGGAGGCCACCTTACAATACCAAAACCAGTAACAGTTTGTTTTCTGTAAACCATAGTAGAAAGGCGTCTGTTTTCTTTGGATACCAGTATATCAAGTAAGGGAAATTTGTTTTCCTTTTCTGTTTTACACGTAAACTTATGTGGATTTCTTCTTCAGTATGAAAAATTGTTGGTATATTTCTATTTAAACAAAAGAATATTTAAAAAAACATTTTTGCCTATGTTTAAAAATTCTTTCTAA
>NC_051403.1:1427276-1432438 GCF_015228065.2 Penaeus monodon | reverse complement strand
TAAACAATATCCCCCAAATTATTAACAATTTTGTCTTAGAAAAAAAAATCATTGATCGATTGATTGATTATTTAATTTCTGCCCCGCCACGGCAAAAACCCCAAATAATATTATATAAAAATCAAATCATGAGTAATGTGCTTATAAAAGTATACAGCTATTGCATAAATATTATATTTTGTTTAAAATATTAGACTCCCTTAGGAAACTAATAAGTCCTATGTCACAATCCTCCGATACATTTTCCAGCGAGACAAGTACATACGTCTGAGAATGCTGCACATTTTCCCACTAAATGTGCGACCGCCAAATGACACTCCTCACAATGTGGTGCACTTTTAGCTGTCATCAGTGACCGATTCTCAGCCTTGTTAACAAAACTTCTACTTGGCGGTTACATTATAATCATTCAGCATGAAACTGCCTACTTTTCAGCGTCTTCTTCGTCGTCAGAGAATATTTTTTTCCCCGTAAAGTTGACCGCAGCCTAGACGAGGGACTCTATATTCCCGCACGCGCCGCACTCATCACCGACGCGGATGCGCGCGCGGGGGAGTAAAACCGCACGCGGCGGCGGCGAGGGTGGCGGCGGCGAGGGCGGCGCCATATATATATATATATATATATATATATATATATATATTTTATATATAAAATATATATATATATATATATTATATATATATATATATAATATTATTATGGCTTATATATATATATAACGGCTTATATATATATATATTATATAATATATATATATATATTAATATATAATTTTATCTATATATTATATATATATATCTTTTAAATACTATATCATATATCTATTCTAATTTTATATTATATATTATATATTATATATATATATATTATATAGATAGATAGATGATAGATATGATATAGATATAGATATAGATATAGTATAGATATATTTTATAGATATAAAGATAGATAGATAGATAGATAGATAGACAGATAAATAGATACATACATATACGTTGTGTCTATATATACATATATATACATATATATACAGATGTTACATATATACATTCAATAATATATATATATCTCTATATATTATATATATATATATATTATATATATAATATTTTTATATATTATATATATATATATATTAATCTATATATATATATAATATTATATATACCTATTTAATGTGTGTGTGTGTGTTGTGTGTGTGTGTGTGGGTATGTGTGTATGGTGTGAGTGGGTGTGTGGTGTGTGTGTGTGTATGAATATATGTATATATATATGTCTATATATATCTATATATATATATATATATATATAATATATATATATTATATATATATATATCATATATACATATAAAGTTACATATAACATACACACAGCACACACACACACTGTATGTGTAGTATAATATATATCTATATATCTATATATAAATATATATATATCTATAGATATATATAATATATTTTTTTATATATATACAGATATCATACACATACAAGTTTGTTTTGTGTGTGTGTGTGTGTGTGTGTGTGTGTGTGGTGTATATATATATTATATACACTATATATCTATTATATATATATATATAGATATATTATATAATATATATATATATATGTATGTGTGTGTGTGAAATATATGCATACATACACACACCACACACACCCACACACACACAACACACACACACGACAACACACACACACACACCCACACACACACACATATATATATATATATATATACTATATATATATATGATATATATATAATATATATATATATATATATATATACAATATATATATATTATAATATTACATATATATATATGTAAATACTATATGTATATATTATACTATATATATATATAATATATATATATTTATATATATAATATATATATATATTATAGATATTAGATATATAATTTAATATATATATCTAATAATATATATATAGATCTATATATATCTATATATATAATCTATAATATATAATACTATTATAGCTATATATATATATTTATTCTATAAGTCATATATAGCTATATATATCTCAATATCTACTGTCTTTATTCTATATCTCTATATATCTCTATCTATATATCTCATATCTATACTATACTAATCTGTCTCTATATCCTATATCATCTATCTTATCTATCTATATATTATGTGTGTGTGTGTGTGTGTGTGTGTGTGTGTGTGTGTGTGTGTGTTTCGGTGTCTGTATTCATACATATATATATATTTATATATATATATACTATATATATATATATATATATATATAATATATATCTATATAACATATATTATAGATAGATATATAGATAGATAGATAATAGATAGTAGATAGATAGATTAGCATAGATTAGATAGATTCATAGAGGATAGATATATAGAGGAGATGGAGAGATAGAGAGATAGATATATAGTAGGAATATATATATGTTATATATATATATAATATATATAAATAATCTAATATATCTTATATAATATATTTATATATATATCTCTTCTATTAGTATAGTATATATATATATTATTCATAAATATATATACACACACTAACAACACGTGTATGACCTAATATATATATATATATGCTATCTATCTATTATTTATATCACTATCATATACATATCTATCTCTATATCATATATACTTCTACATATCTATATATATATATATATATATATATATATATATATATATACACACATACACACCTACGTGTATGTGTGCATATAATGCATATCTTATATATATTCTATCTATTTATATATATATCTATATATATATATATATATATATATATATTATATATTTATTCTATATATATTATATCTATCTTATATATATCTATATATCTATATATATAATAATATATCTATATGATATATATATAGTATATATATATATTTATATATAGTATATATAATTTTATATCTATATATATATATAATATATATATATATATATATATATATATATATATATATATATATATATAGATATATATAGATATATGCATATATGCACACTACACGTATGTGTGTATGTGTGTATATAATATATATATATATATAATATATATATAATATATATTTTATTTATTTATTTATATATATATATATATATATATATATATTATATATATATAATATAACATATCACATGTGGGTGGGGTGTGTGTCATAATATATATAATATTTTATATAATATTTATATATATATAAAAATATATATATATAAAATATTATATATATTATAGATAGAAGATAGATAGAATAGATATAGATATAGTATAGATATAGATATAGAATATAAAAAGAAAAAAAAGATAGATAGATAGATAGAAAATAGACAGATAAATAGATACATACATATCAGTTGTGTTATATACTATATAAAACATTAATACATATGTACATATATACATAAATTTTATATATATATATAATATATTATAAAAAATTTTATAAAATTATTATATATATATAAAAATTTTTTAAATATATAATAAAATTATATATATATAATATATTTAGTGTGTGTGTGTGGTGTGTGTGTGTGTGTGTATGTGTGTATTTTTGCGTGGGTGTGTGTGTTTGTGTGGTTGTTATGAATATATTATAAATATTGTATATATAATAAATAATATATATATAATATTTATAAATTTTTATATAAAAATTATATTAAAATAATATATATTTTAACATTATACATAACATCAACACACACACACACCTGTATGGTATGTTAATAATTATATAATAAAAATTATATATATATAATAATAATAATATATATATATATATAATATTTATATATATACATAACATAACATACAGTTGTTTGTGGTGGGTTGTGTGTTGTGTGGTGTGTATATATATATATTTTATAATATTTATAAATAAATCATATTTATAAATATATATTATAATTATATATTATGTGTGTGTGTGAATATATACATACATACACACACCACACACCACACACACACACAAAACCCCCGACCCCCCCACACACACACACACCACACACATAATAATTATAATATATTATATATAAAAATATATATACATATAAATTAAAATATTAACAAATATAATAATATAAAATTTTATATATATATAATATAATATATATAAAAATATTAATATATTAACTATATATATGGGTAAATTTAATATGTATAATATACAAAATATTAATATAATATTATAATATAATATATATAATATAAATATAATATTATATATATAATATATATATATATAAAAAAATATAATTATTATATATATATATAAAATATATATATATATATTTTATATATATATTATAAATATAATGTTATTATTTAATATATAATATATTATATATATATATATATATATTATAAAATTTATATTTTTTATTTTAATATGTGTGTGTGTGTGTGGTGTGTGTGTGTGTGGGTGTGTGTGTGTTTTTGTGTTTTTCATACATATATAATATTATTATATATATATATTATATATATATATATAATATTAATATATAATAAAAAAATAATACTATATATATAGATAGATAGATAGATAGATAGATGAAGATAGTAGATAGAAGATAGATAGATAAAAGATTCAAGAGGATAGATAGATAGAGAGATGGAGAGATAGAGAATAGATAATATTAAATTTAAAAGTTTTAAATATATTATAATATATATAATAATTATTATATATTTTTATATATATATATTATTTAATTTTATTATTATATTTTATAAAATATATATAAATATATATATAAATATTTATAAAAAATATATATATATATTATTTTAAAATTATTTTAAAATTTTTATATATATAAAATTTATAAATATATATAAAAACAATAAAACACACACAAATTGTATGAAATATGTATTTTATATATTATATATTATAATATAAAAATTTATATATATATATAATTTTTTTTTTTTTTAAAAATTATATATCTATTTATATATTATATTTATATATATATAATATATTATTATAATAATTATATATATATAAAATATATAATCTATTATATTATATTAAAATTATATATAATATATTATATATATATTATATTATATAAAATATATATATTTTAAAAATTTACATA
>NC_051403.1:1409776-1424776 GCF_015228065.2 Penaeus monodon | reverse complement strand
CACTGACAACGTCAAATTATAAATGGAAATGCTGGGGGCAGGGGTGTTGTCCCTCACCCAGCAAGTATTAAGGCGGGCTGTGGGTCCGCTGGAGGGCAAATGTCGGGTTCAGGATGTGGAATGGAGAGTCTACTCGTCCAGCCTGCCGCCACGGCAGGCGCAACCACCATGAGCTTGTGGGGCCAAGCTTCAGGAACCCAACCGTGGATAGCGGTCCCAACAGCCTGCCGACCCCCTTTATTGCGGACTGTTTGGCAGGGGCGGCAGAAGAAGTGGCGACCACCGAGGCCTTAATCTCAGGCGTGCCTTCCGGGTAGGGCACTTGGTAACAGCCGGTCCTTGCGGCAGATGAGCGGTTACCTCTGGCTAGCGCAAAAGAAATTGAGGCGACTGGGAGTTGAGGTGGCTGCCCTCTCAGAGTGAGAGACTTGGTAGCGGCGACGATCAGTGTGGGTGGTTAACCTACTACTGTTCGGGCTGCAGCGAGCGGTCACCACCTCAGGTGTAGCAATTAGCCATCTCCAGCGACTTCACCCCTCGGTAGTTGGGTGACACCGGTTGATGAGCGTATTATGCATGAGGACTGAAGGGAGCTTTGCTTCAGGTCTCTTATGCTGTATTACGCTCCTACCGATGTATATAAAATGATGTGAAAGAGGCGTTCTATGCCAAACACGCATCCTGTGGCAGATATAATTGCCCCCGGGGGAGATATTAACATGTTACGGGGGTGACTTCAACGCGGGTATCCGGCTATGACCGCACGCTGGCTACGCTGGAAGCGAGGGTGGATGCGGCATGCGCCCCCGTCGGCGTTAGCCCCTGTGATGATGATGATAGACATACAGTTGTGTGTGTGTAAATATAGGTATATATCTATATATATATAATATATATAATATTATATATATATATCTATAATATAAATAATATATTTATATATATATAGCTTTTAGGACAAGAGAATGACCCCTCCTCCCCGTTTGTACAGAGGCAATGGAAACATGCTGTAGTCAGGTAAGTCTGCTATCAGCATGGATCTGCTACGCTCTGTGATGGCTACATACCTGGTGATTCCAAAGTGATGATAGTGGCAGATTGTCCTATTTTGTTGTTGCGGGTATGTGATGTTGGCCATTGTAGAGAACTCAAAGTGTGTGTAAAGTTTAGCGGTTGGGATTTCTTCCTTGTTCCTTGTCCAGAGTACAGGTATGTGCTGCTGAAGTGACAGCCTCCCTTGCTACCACAGGCATGAAAAATTAGACCTTTAGTCTTTGGTCACTTCTATGTTAAGAGAATAAAAATGTTTTCGGTTGTTACCGAAGAAAGATGCACCATACGTAAAAAAAATAACTTACACAAATCCAGGAGAAAGAGGGAAGAAGGAGGCGATCGCGCAGGTTGGGGCGATGTATGACAAGTAAAGAGTAGTTACGTACAGCGTTTGTAGTAGTCAAGTGAATATAATCCAGAAAGTTGAAGAATAACAGGTTGCACAGGAGCGCGACTTACACAATCGTCTAGTACGGCGACAGATCAAAATAGACCTCCATAATCAGTACTGTGAAAAAAAACATTGAGAGTCAGTTTTATACACATGTTTATAGTTTTGGGTTTAATAGATGATGTTTATTTAAGGTATGTATATGCCTATACTGTATGATTACATATTCTCAAACCAACCACTGTTTTACTGTTAAAAAGACTGTAGTTAGTTGATTTATCGCATTTAGGTAGTTTACGTTTTGAAATCAGGAAACAACTAAACTCACTAATACAAAATAATTACACTCAATTTATATTTAAATTTTGTCTTCACAACACTAACACTATGCAAATTTCTAAAAACAACAACATAGTGTATGGATGGGGTTTCATGTGCAGGGGGATGTTAAAGCAAATGGTGTGGTCATCTAGATAGTGTTTAATTGTTGCATACCTTCTCGCTGGCAGCTGCCACGCTGCTATCCTAGTGGGAAAAAGGGAAGCAGCTCTGAAAGCCTTACCGGCCCGTTCATACCACACCCCCGACTCACAAAACCCCCCTAACGGAAGCCCGCTCTTGCCGCGGTGGGGGGGGCTTAAGGTCACAATGATCTGAGTGAGCCACAGACCAGAGGGCTACCCTAATGGAGGGTACAGTGAGAGATGGACACAAATGGCCTTCTTGGCTGGGCACAAGGCCTATGAGAGGGGATGGTGCACCACTCATGGTCATTCATCTTGGACATGAGAGCTCTCCACGTGTGTTGCAAGCATGGGAGTAACTTTACCAGGAGACAGGGTCCTGGAGGTGACGATGCTGCACACTAAAACACAGCAGCTAGCAACACACTCTTTGGTCCGAAATTCGGTTAGACGGGTGGCTTGATTAAGCCTGGTAAAGTCAATAAGCTGAGTCAATATGAGGTAACGCAGGACACTGTTCAGTGGTAGCGCATAAGGTCCCGCGATGCCATCAGATACTGTAATAGTGGGCTGCGTATATTCCTCATACCCCTGTGGTGTTGGGTAAATCTTTGCTTTGGTCAGCCCCATCTCCTTTCACCCACCTTGCCCTTGGTGCTCTTAAACCAATAACTCTGCCACTTCCTTAAACTCAGTCACCAATGTTTGAAATAGCCTCTGGGGAATTCAACAGAAAGGGAGTAGGAATGAAGGTCTGTTACGAGGCGACTCCTCCTCCCAAAGTAAGGTCTTCGAAGCCATAGGTAAGGCCCAGAGGCCTCAACAGGGACAGCTCCCAGCTGCCACATCTTCACAGTGCCTCCACTGGCTAGGCCAGAATGTCCATGAAGCAAAGGCTAGGTATGCCCATTGCAAGGCAAAGGAACACCTGAGCTGTTCAAAAAGACTCATTTCAAAGTGGGGTCTTGGAGCCGTCAGGGCAGGGCTTCAAAGGCCTCAACGGTGGGAAGCTCCACTACCACCACAACCACAGGGGCCTCCAATACTAGGCAGTGGAGTGCCCCCAGCAAAGAAATCCTGAGACTTTCAAAAGGAAGCCCGTGAAAACTAGTTCTCGGGTAAAAAACCCCTCAAAAATTCCCCCAAAGACTGGAAAGGGAAGCTAAAGTTTTGGGAAAACCCTTGACCACAGATGTGCCCAAACATCTTATGAAGAGGTATTTTTAAAGAATTGAAACCTTAAACCCCCAAGGAATTCAGGGAATTCATGCAAAATGGGAAAACGCAAAAATCTGATACCTCAGAAAAACCCCGTTTGTGTATGCCTACAAGAGATTTTTGACCAGGGGAAAAACATCCCATTTTCCCCCAGAGGATTCCAAATTTAAGCCCATTATGGGACCCTTTGATTTTAAAGTTCATGGAGGAGCAAAACAGAAGGTCGTCAGGTTTCCCTTCCGGTCCATCCACCCAGAAACACGCAGGTGAAAGGGAGGAGAATAAGTTGACAATCTTTTAAATGTTACATCTATTCCTTTCCCACATAACGATTTGGAAGATTTTTACTGGGCAGTTGCCATCCATTTCACTTGGGGATTTCAATGGCAGACACCTCTGGGGAGACTTTTGTGCAACCCTCGAGGAAGGGCTTGGAGCCCATTTTTTAAGATGCGTTTTATAAAACCTGACACTCCCCTGGTTCACAGATGAATTCAGGGCGGGTATGGAAAAGACTTACAGGAAGGGGGCCCATTTTTCCAATATTTTGGGGGGAGGGAAGGTATTCTAGTGCGGAGGTCATGGGGTCTGATGAACCCAACAAGTTTGTCAGAGTAAAAAAAAGCGCAAAGGCAGTTGAAACCTTTGATCCTTTTCAAAAAGACTGACCCAAAAGGCCGGCGAGTGCAAAGGAGGACAGATGGAACATGGAGACAGTAGCCTCACGATTAACTTTGGGACCCCCTTAGCAGGGGTAGGGGAAAAAGGGGGGAAGACGGGGAAAGAGACATCACTGTCACCACCACTTTGAAGATAGATTGCAAAATTACACCAACAAAAAAATGTTGAAAAGAGCTAAATCCATGGCAGAGATCTTTGGAGCATCTTAATCCCCCGTTTTCTCCATCTTCGGGCTGAACTGAAAACACCCAGTGTCGTCTTTTAGGCTAAACGAATTCCATACAATTTTGCTTTTTTTTGGGGAAGGAGAGGGGGACCGTTTTCCCCAAGCACTACCAAAGATCCCCCGGGAAAGCGAATTCCATCCCAAATGATATTCACTTATGGAGAGCTCCCAGACGTTTCTTTTGGACTTTTTCAATGGGATCTATAGGAAGTGCCACCAATGTAAAAGGGCATAATCATTCTTGTCCCCTAAACCTGGAAGAATGTTTCCACCCCAGTAAATTCAGACAATTTCCCTCACCAGCTGATCTGCAAGTGATGGAGAAAATGGAAATTTTAGGTTGACAAGGGGCCCCGAAAAGAAAAAGGGCTGACCCCCCTTTCAATATGGGTTTTGAAAAGAGACGACCACAGATGCACTTGTAAGGATGGAAAAAAGTTACAGAATTCCCTTTGACAGCAACGCACATGTTAGCAGCTTCTTTTACCTTTTAAAAGGCATAAGTTTTCTATTTTGGGAAGCAGGGTACCTTGAAGCTGTATGACCTTTATACAAACCCCTTGTAACAGGAGTTTTAAATTTGGGGGAAACAGTTTTTTCTAACCCGGAAGATCGGGAAGGTTTTTTTCCAAGTTTGTCCTGAATATGTTGTGGATGACTTTGCACTGTACTGCCAGGGGAAATTACAGGAGTGCAAGGGAAACATGCAAAGGTGCAAAAATAGGTGTCCAGTGGGCAACATATCAGGGTTCAAAATTTTTCCCCCAAACAAACCCTGGTTTTTAAATTTTCCAAAATGGGAAAATTTCCCCCTTCCCCCTATTTTGGAGCAAACCCATGCAATTTTTCCCAAAAGGGAAGTATTGGGTTAATTTTTGACTCAAGGTTTTCATGTGTGCCCCATACAAACAGTTAAAAATGAAAAGGGTACAAAATATTTTTGGGGGTTTTTTTTCACATCATCTTGGGGTGAGACTGCGCTTCGAGGCTTTTATTGAACTGATAGGTGTGAGGCTTTTTTCATCTGCAACTCCAGTTCTCCGGATGTTGGACTCAGTTTATAATTGATTGATTATTTTAAAATTGTCTGCCGCATCAAAGAAGGTTATTTCGGGGGAACTCCTTTATGATAAAAATTTTGAATATTTAAAACTTTAAAAATCTATCAATAAAAATTTACAAATATCAATAAATATATTAAAATCAAGGCATAAAATTATGCCAAGTATAAAAGTTATTTCATAAATATTTTGCATAATTAAATTTTATTGAAAATATTAGCCACATAAGGAAACTAATAAGACCCTACTATGTCCACAATCCTCCCTCAATACATTTTCACGTATATGTGGGAGAGACAAGTATTACATTTTACGTTTTTTGGTCTGAAAAACTGGCAAAATGACTTGCCCCAATCTGTTACATAAAAATGTGCGAACCATTAAGTCTTTTGGCATCCCTAACAAACGTGCTTGACTTTTAGCTATCATCGGTCTAATGACGTTTTAGTCCTTAGTTCTCGTTGCCGCAGATTCGTAGTCTTGTTAATACAACTTCCTAATTTTGGTTGGGGAGGGTGCTGGTCTCACCCACTCGCCAAAGATATCTCTAATCTCTCGCAGTTTGGTGTTTATAGGTATGCCTCCAGTGTTCCTTCCACCTATCACGAAAGACAATCATTTATGCTGGGGTTTCAGGTCGGTCTGTGTGGGGAGAGGGAGAAAAACGAGCCTTGAGGCTGAGTGGGCAGCTGCCTTGGCCCCCCTTCTGATAGCTTGTTCATTTCCAACACCTGTGCTGATGGCACCAAACATAGGGATCGGTATCCTCAAGGGGGGATTAAAATCTATCTGGATGTTGTAGAGGATGATCACGGAATCCTTGTAGTCTTGTGTAGTAAATCAGGGTCAGTAGTCCCGGTGGGTTGACGGTTGCAAATGAAAAATGAAAGAGGTGGTTCTCCATCTGCAGCATTACGGGACTCCATAGGTTAAGACCCTTGAAAGCCAGTACAGATTCTGAGAGCGTCAATGAAACCGTCCACATCCGGGGAGAAGAGAACAGTGGGGAGTTGCAGAGATTATGAATAAGAGCTTCACCATTCCCATAATCAAGCTTACTACGGGAATGGACGTCGCCGGCAAAGCCGTACTAGAAGAAACGGGCGGTCCTGCACCCCTAGAATTAATGATGAACAAGAACCTGCAAAATATACTAAGCGTTTTTTGTAGCCTTCACCTTTGCTCACTGTGTGATGTGAGACACCCATGTAAGTCTTGAGTAAAAAAATTAGACCCAAGTACTTCACCTCTTCGAAAACGTGCAGTGGGTTTAGCTCTAATTCTCTAAATAGAGGGAAGGATGGAACTTTCCTCGTTTGTGGAAATTGTATACGCCATGTATTGGTTGGGAGAAAATTTGAACCATGATATTGTTGCCCACTGTACTGTACAATTGATTTATTGAACGAGTCTGCATGTGTCATCTGCACATCCTCCTGAGACCCCAGTTTACAGTGTAAAGTCATCCACAACTCATACAGATACATGAGACCGCACTGTGAACAAAACCTTTACGATGTCATTTATAGCCAATGGCCAAACAGGGTCACACCTAGTGACACTCCCTTGTAGGACCCCTCCTCTTCCAGCTGATCGTCCAGGGTTTCTTACGCGAACTCTACAACTTCCCTGTGGCAAGGAAAGCTTTGTATGAATGAGGTAATGCTCCTCTCTTAACCGATGTCATACAGTCATCATGGATTATGCCATGATTCCAAGTAGTATAGTAATGCTTTCTCAAGGTACTCAAAAGAAGGACTGATCTGCTATCGTGTGAGCGTCGCTGTGCCGAAGGAATTTCTGTATAGTTATAGCAGTTTCAATCCTCACAACAGTGCATCTTGGGGCAATCCAATTTCTTAAAGCCATATTGATAGGGAGCAACACATTTTCTTTTTCTAGCAGCCATTGTCCAACCGAAGTTTACCATTTTCTCCATCCAGCTTGTCAGATGCAGCGGGTGAGGGAAATTGGTCTGTAATTCCTGGTTGTGGGGGAAGCATTCTTGCCAGGTTAGAAAAGGAATGGATTTTATAGCCTCTTTCCATGTAGAGATGGCACACTGGTGCCCTCCCTCTATAGATCCTATTGAATAAGGTCCCAACAGGAACTTTTGGAACTCTCTCTCCGGTGTCAAGGAGATATCATTGATATGGGAATATCGTATCACTTCCTGGGGCAGTCTTACGGCCAGAAGCTGCAAAGCAGAAGCAGAGTCCATCCCTTGCGCCAAAAAAAAAAAAAAAGTGGCAAGTTCAAGTTAAGTTGTATGGAATTTCAGGTTCTACTGCCATTCTAACTGATAGAACGACACTGGGTGTTGTCCCTGTCAGTACCGGAAGAGTGGAGAAGGAATCCCGAAGCAGAGTGTAAGATGCTCAGAGGATATCTCTGCCATGGATTTTAGATAGCTCATTTGCGCATCTTTTTGTCGTAATGATTATGCCATATATCTTCAAGAGCAGGTTTGGACAGTGATTGTGCCTACTTTCCTGTGATCTTACGCATCTGGTCCCATTACCCATGCTAAGAAGGCCCAGAGTCAGAGTTAAATTGAAGGAGACCATACGTCCCACGACGTCCACCTTAGCCTCCTTTAGCACTTTGACCTGGTCATGGCTTGGGTCCTTTTTTGTAGTGGATCAAGGTTATATTGCTGGAGAGTCGCTTCAATGGCCAAATGCAGCTTTCCTTGCTCTGACAGCTTGTTGGCAATTAATCAGACCACCCTGGTACTGGAGGTCGACGGTTAATACACTCTACTTTTGGGGAAGGATGCTTCTGCCTGCAAGGTGAATTCGTGATGTGAATGCATTAACAGCATTGAAACACAACTGGAGTGAAATCATTCACAGATCCTTGGAATACTTGCAGGTTGATCTAAAACCCGATTCCTGTCCGCACATTTTCAATGTCGCCATCTGCTGCACTCAATGACTGGATACCAATCACATCCTCCAAAATTATTGGAAAGTGGTCCGCTTCCATGTAAGTCTTCCCATGAAACTGCCCCAAGTGAAGTTCACTGTTGAATCAAGGGTAGTGTCCTATATTGGAGGGAAAATAGTGGCCCCAGTCTTGAATTTGGAAATGTGGTGGGAGTGTCATTGTTCAGTAAGGACTGACACTATCTACTCTTAAAAACAAGGACTCCAAGGTCCCTTCATCGAGGGTTGCAACAAAGTTTTCTCCCCAGAGGTTGTTTGCCGAACATTGAAAATCTCCCAAGAGTAGAAATGGATTGTGGCACAATGTCTCAAGTAGATTTTCCAAATAATTTATGTTGACATTATGTGGAGGAAAGGTAGATGGAATGCAACAGTGTAAGGTCGTGTCAAGCTATTCTAACTAGCCTTCACACTGCTAGGGGTTGTCTGCAGGTGGATGGCCTGAAGGGAATTATCTTGAACGTACCATAATGCTCTCCTACATGGAGGTCCATTGTCAAAAGATTTCCCATAATGGGCGTGAATTTGGAATCCTCCAGGGAAATCGGTTTAAAATTTTCCCTGGCCATAATCTCTGTAGACATACACAAACTGGGGATTATATGAAGCTAATCAGACAGATGTTGCAGTCTACACATAGTTTTTCTACCCATTTTGCATTTGAATTCCCTGACAGTTACATGTGAATTAGGGGTTCCAGTTCTTTAGATTATTTCTTCATAAAGGTTTGCCACCACACCTTTATCTTGTACTTTTCCATGATCCTGGGAGTACCTTTAGTGAGTAACCTTTTTAATGGTTGTTGGGCAAAGAAAAAGAACGGACCTGAGCCTTTGCTTCAGGGGCATTCTGTCTAGCGCAGAGGTCCCCTTGTGGATGTCCGTGTGTGGCAGCTGGAGTCTTTTTCACAGGTTCAGGATTTCCTTTGCCTGGGCAAACAAAAGGTCGTCTGTGTGGTGTCTGAGGGCGTTACCTTAGGGGCATTACTGCCTAGCAGCAGAGGGGCCCCTGTGGAATGTGGTGGCAGCTTGGGAGCGTCACAGTTTGAGGGCTTCCGGTGCCTTAAATGATGGCTCCAATAGACTTTATTTGAGGAGGAGTCTCTTTAATTAGACCCCTCACTCCTGCTCTGGTCTGGTGAGAACAAACTCACCAGAGGCAGTAAATGAGGTTTTTTTAAAGGAACAGTGGCAGAGTGTGTGTTGGTATGAAGCATTAGAGGGGTTAAGGGTTTTGGTCGGGAAGGAGGATGGGCTAGAAAGATTAGAACCGAAAGCAAAGGACCTCCTCTTAACCTCGCTGTTGCAAACAGCCACGGGCACGTCGCGCCTCTGGAAAACTAACTTACATCCTTGCTTCTTATTACAATACTTCCTGTTTCAAACTTGTACCTTTTACATTGGCTCTTGGAAGAAGGCTTCATGAGCTTCTTTGCAGTCAGTGTTAACCGCCATATATTGGACCTGGACGTTGTCATATCTCTATGATGACCTCTGGTTATTTTTTTTACTCACACCACTTTACACATACTCTTGATTGCCCATTTTCTTTATAACGGCAAAGAGTTGGCTCCAGCAAAATGGGCTTTACTTGAGGTTCCCTCCTGGGTACCATGCTAACTTCTGAACCGATTCTGGAGGACTAATGTGTTTAAAAAGTTTAGAAGAAGGATTATGATGTCGACTGTTCCAAACCATCAACTTTCTTCTTAAACCGTCTTTACTGCCACCGCATTGTAATAATTTTATAGTTCCTCTAACAGCTTCCCCCCCTCAGAATACCTCATCAGGTCTCGGGAAAAAAAATACAATGTCCCTACACTGATTGAGGGTTTTGTGAGGAGGGAGAACATGAAAACTTGAGCACCAGGGAATTTCGGCATATCGCACACAGACGGGTCAACCCTCGTGTCTAGGTGACGAAACCCTCAACTATCAGGTCTACCAATCTCGCGCTGTGGGGTTGATGCGACGGAATCAAGTGTGACATACTTCAACAATTTTTCGATGTACTTCAAAAATATCAAGGATCCATGATTTGATATACCATAATGGTCTTCACTACTAGGTACTTACTATATGAAATGCTTCATATTTTACCAGGTTAAGGACTTCCTAGTTGTCTTTTTTTTTCGGATTTAAGGAGGAAGTTTACCCCTTCTTACCTGGTTTGGGAATGAGCCCCGGGAACCATTACGAATGCCCAACATTCTTACCCTTGGAAGCTGGAAAGGTTCAAAAGTTGACAATCATGGTGGACGTTCCCAGGAGGGACATGGTTGGGGATTGGGGATTGAGTAGTCTTCGTCAGGGGAGAGGGTTTGGAGAGCTCGATCTTCGTAGATTTGTAGTACTCAGGCAAATTGGGAATTCTTCATTTCCTCACCCCCCACCCACCAGGACTCCAACGAGGGGAAGCTTTATAGTTGGGGGCCTCAAAATCTCCCAACAGCCCACAGGGGTTAGGTATATGAGGAAATATTTACGCAAGCCATTATTACAGTACTGAGGCACAGAGTCGCTGGGTACCTATGCGCTACTGACCGAATTGTGTCTGCTTGACCCTTAGCCATATCCTTGACCCAGGATTTATTGTAACTTGGACCGGGCCTTGATTACAAGCCACCCCGCGTCTAACCAGAATAAATTAAAAGGACCAAAAGAAGTGGTTGGTTTGCTTAGCCCTGCAGGGCACCAGCGTGCTTGCAAGCATCGCTAACCTCCAGGATCCGTCTAATGGTAAATACGGGAATGCCACGCACGGCAAACACAAGTGGGAAGAGTTTAGAGTTCTCCCTGGTAACAAGATGGGAAATGAAACCACGTGTGGGTACACCATCCTCTCTTAGGCTTGGTGCACCCAGGAAGCTATTTTGTCTCATCCCTCAACTGGTGACCCCTCCAGTTATGGGTTATATTTAGCCCTCTGTCAGGACTTCATCAGCGATCATTGGGGACCTCAAGCCGCCCCCCACCGCAAACAAGGCGGCTTCCGTTAGGGGGGAATACTGACTGGCAGGAGGACCATGGGAACGACCTAGGAGGGGAGGGGGGTCATTGGCTTGGACAGCTCGACAGACCTGTCGCACCCAGGAGGTAGAGATGTGGGCTGAGGGCCCTCCTGCTGCCTGGGACTTCGCCAGAGGTGAAAATCAACGTGGCAGAGATCGAAGGGTGTGGATGCGGACAGGCAACCCAAGTCGGCGTAGCACTTGATGATGATGATGAATGTTAGTGTACTCATTTACTCGTATTTGCTGCAAGCTCGGGTTACAGGTTACGATGAACGTCATCTAGAACGTTCAACCAGGCAAAACCCTACGTAGGACTGGCCTTCGGCTGACGCAAACCCATCTTTCGCGGCCCAATAAATAAGAAGAAAGGATACTACCAACGTCACTCACCACCCTTTCTGTAACACAGATTTTAGTCTTCTATCCTCACTCCTACCGTCCAGACCTTATCCTCTCAGAACCCTTACTTATAAAGCAAATATAAAACCCGATATTAAACAATTCCCAATCACTTGTTCAACCCAAAGGGCCTCTTCCCACTAAACCAACACCCAATTTGGACTAGTTACTATATTTTCGGTAAAGGTTTTTGTTTATAAAGTGATTTATTCAATTTAAATGCTTTATATATTCTTATGATCATCATGTATGTTTCATTTTATGTTACGTCAGTTATGTATATAATGTTTCTGTTTTTTACTATTAGTATTTGTAATTATGTTTTACACTTAAAGTTTTCAGGAACCGGATATACTTACAAAAACATGGGCGTAAGATTAGAAGTGCATATATTGTGTGATTATATTATATATATATATGAGAGATATATATAATATATATAGATATAATAGGATATGATATAGATAGATATAAAGATATATATATATATATATATTTATATATATGAATATATATATATATCTTTAGTATATATGCATATAGATACTATATCATATTATATAGATATATAACTATAGTTATATATATTATGATATATACATATGATATCTATATAAATATATTATAGGATGTACTATAGATATATATAATAATATATTATATATATATTTATATATACATCATATATATATATAATATATATCTATATATATAGATATATATGATATATATATATATATATATCTATATATATATATATATGATATATATATATAGATATATATACTATATCTACATAAGACATATATATAATATAATATATATATGTATATATATCTAATATATATATATATATAACGATATAATATAGATATATTATATACTATAATATATATATACATATTAACTATACTATACATATATCTATATCTATATATATAATTATATATATATCTATATAGATCCCTATATCTATCTCTTAGTATTAATGTAATAATATATCTTATAACTAATATATATATATTATTATTATATATATATATATATATATATATATATCTCTAGATATTATATATATTTATATTCATATATACATGTACATGACAGTATCAAATATATCTGATACTATCACGTAAGAAATATATTCAGTATCTGAGGATAACGATAAACGACACACACACACGTACCTTCTTCAATAGTCTTGTTGTTCTCAAATGTTAATTTTGCTTATGTCTAGTTATCGTATCCCATTCTTGCTAATCCATTTGTCATATCCCTTGAATAGCATACCCAGTGAAAAAAAAAAGCTCCACAACCTCGCTACTTCATTTTCAAATTTTCTTACTTTTCTTTTTATCTACTCTTTTGCTTTTACTCGAGAATCCTGGCACTGTTCGGGGATTTAACATTCACTCGTATCTCCATCTAACACCATAATACGATCGTCTTGCTTCAATCGCATGGTCATAGTGAATGCTGAAATAACACCATATCTTGATTTTAACATTTCATGTACTTGGTTTATGTTCATTTTACATGTTAGCCCTTTCAAAATTAAGGCTTTCTTTTATTAATACCTTTATTCCCAATTTACTTGCAAAGGCTATTCATTCTTTGCTCCTACCTCGCTTTCCTCAGTTATTGTACTTTATTTGTATGTTATTATTATTATTATTATTATTATTATTATTGTTATCATCATCATTATTATCATTATTGTTTTTTATTATCAGCTATAATTATGAATTGTTGTGTTGTTGTTGTTTTGTGTTGTGTTGTTGTGTTTTGTTGTTGTTGGTGTTGTTGTTGTTGTTGTTTGTTGTTGTTGTTGTTGTTCTTGCTGTTGTCATCATCATCATTTCCTTATTATTATTATTATTTTTTTATCATCATCATCATCATCATCATCATCGATTTTGATATTACTATTCTTATTCATTATTATTATTAGTTATTATTTATCATTATAGGTATTATTATTGTTTGATGTATGTCATGATTATTATAGGATTATTATTATTATTAGTATTATTATAATTGTTATCATTATGATTATCAAGGGTATTATTAATTATTGATATTAACTTATTATTTCGGTATTTATTTTATCATATATTATCAAATAATAATAATAATTGATATTATATTTCATATTATTATTATTACTATTATGGTTATTAATTATTATCATTGATTATATTATTCATTATTGTCATATTCTTATTATATAATAATAATTATTATTGTTTTGATATTATATTATTATTATTATCATTATATATTATAAAATTTTTTTTAATTGTTGTTGTTGTTATTGTTGATATAATAATTATTATTATTATTATTATTATTATTATTATTATTATTATATTACTGTTATTTTTATTATCATCATTATTAATATTAATGTTATTATTATTAACATATATTATTATTGACCTATATGATCATCATAATAAATGTTAGGAGACATTATTATTATTATTATCATATGTTATTATTATCATTATATATATAATAATATTAGTATTATTAATGGCCACTTATAATTATAGTTTTAGCAATCTTTAATTATGATAATAAAAATTACTACTAGTAGTACAAATATTACTGGTACATATGTACGCTGCTTTTTATTTCTTTACTTTTTTCATTATCAGTTATGCCATAGCCTAAGTCTTCATGAAGGGATAAGTCCCTCCTTAACATGCTAACTATTTAATTACCTTCTCTCCTTAGTTGCGTGCTCTATTTCCCCCGCAACTTTATTAAACAACTCACATTAATCTCACATGATAACCCCTTCTATTCCCCTCCCCTACCCCACCCCCACTCCGGACCCGCATCTCCCTGATGAAAAACTTCGTCTCATCGTTTACCTCGCCTGTCCCCTTCTTTAACCTATACTTCCTCACTTTCTGCGTCGAGGAGGAAGAAGATTTATTTCCTCCAAGTGTTGTGGCAGGTGGCAGCTTCCCAGTCACAGCTGGTCCTTGTATCCTGGCCAAGTGAGCTGAAGGAAGCATTACACAAACACAAGGAAGCGGAGGTTAGTCATGTCAGCTGGCTGTTATTGCCTACAGTCGTATTCAGCTCAGTCCCGCTCATCGAATTAAAAAAAAAAAAATATGATGACTGTAATGATAATAATGATGATTATGGTAGTAACACTGATAATACCAATGATAATATTAGAAGTAATATTAGCAGTGGTAGTAACAGTAATGGTGATGATGATGATGAGGAGGAGGATGATGATGATAATGATAATGATCATGATAATGATATTGATAATGATAATGATAATGATAATGATAAAATAATGATAAAAAAATGATAATGATAATAAGGATAATGATAACAATAATAATAAAATAATAATGATAATAATAATAATAATAATAATAATAATAATAATAATAATAATGATAAAGAAATTATAACAATATTAACTATAATAATAATGCAAATAGTCCTTTTAATGATAATGATAATAAAAAAAAAATCATATTTTTTATTATCATCATTTTCATTATAGTAATAATA
>NC_051403.1:1396863-1407176 GCF_015228065.2 Penaeus monodon | reverse complement strand
ACATATATATATATATATATATATATATATATATATATATATATATATATATATATATTTATATATATATATATAATATAATCACACATATATGCACTTCTAATACTTAAGCCCATGTTTATGTAAGTATATCCTGGTTCTGAACTTTAAGTGTACAAACAGAATTACAAATACATAATAGTAAACAGAAACATTATATACATAGACGTAACATAAAATGAAAACATACATGATGATCATATAATATATAAGCATTTAAATGGAATAAATAACATTTATACAAAAACTTTACCGAAAATATAGTAAACTAGTCAAAGTGGGTGTTGGTTGAGTGGGAAGGCCTATTGGGTGAACAAGTGATTGTATTGTTTAATTCGGGTTTTATTTTCTTTATAAGTAAGGGTTCTGAGAGGATACGGTCTGGACGGTAGGAGTGAGGATAGAATACTAAAATCTGTGTTACAGAAAGGGTGTGAGTGAAGTTGGTAGTATCTTCTTATTGCCGCGAAAGATGGTTTGCTCAGCAGAAGGCCAGTCCTGTAGGATTTGCCTTTACGTTCTAGGATGCTTCATCGTAACCTTGTACCGAGCTTGGCAGCAAATACAAGTAAATGAGTACACTACATTCATCATCATCATCAAGGTGCTAGCGCCGACGGGGTTGCATGTCCGCATCCACCCTTCGCTCTCAGCCACGTTGATCCCTCATGGCGAGTCGCCAGGCAGGCCCTCAGCCCATCTCTAACTCCTGGCGACAGGTCTTGTCGAGCTGTCCAAGCCATGACCTCCTAGGTCGTCCCATGGGCCTCCTCCAGTCAGGATTCCCCCCTAACGGAAGCCGCCTTGTTGCGGTGGGGCGGCTTGAGGTCCCAATGATCTGATGAGCCTGACCAGAGGGCTACCCATACTGGAGGGGTCACCAGTGAGGGATGAGACAAAATAGCTTCCTGGTGCACCAAGGCCTAAGAGAGGGAATGGTGTACCCACCCCTGGTTCATTCCATCTTGGACCAGGGAGAACTCTCCCACTTGTGTTTGCCGTGCGTGGCATCCCGTATTACCAGGAGACAGGAGTCCTGGAGGTTGAGCGATGCTGCACGCTGTGCCCTGCAGCTAGCAACACACCTCTTTGGTCCTTTATTCTGGTTAGACGGGTGGCTTGATCAAGGCCGGGTCAAGTTAATCGGCTGGTCAAATATGGCTAGGGTCAAGCAGACACAATTCAGTCAGTAGCGCATAGGTCCCGCGACTGCCATCAGTACTGTAATAATGGCTGCGTATATTTCCTCATTACCCCTGTGGCTGTTGGGAGATTTTGAGCCCCAACTATAGCTTCCCCTCGTTGGAGTCCATGGTGGGTGGGGGGTGAGGAAATGAAGAATTCCAATTTGCATGAGTACTACAAATCTACAAAGATCTAGCTCTCTCCCTGACGACCTACACAATCCCCCAACCATTCCCTCTGGAACATCACATGTTGTCACTTTGGAACCTTTCCAGCTTCCAAAGAGTAAGAATGGGAATCGTAATGGTTCCCGGGCTCCCAAACCAGGTAAGAAGGGGTAAAATCCTCCTTAATCAACTAAGGAAGTCTTACCTGGTAAATATGAAAGCATTTCATATAGTAAGTACCTAGTAGTGAAGACCATTGATGGTATATCAATCATGGATCTTGATATTTTTGAAGTACATCGAAAAATTGTTGAAGTATGTCAACGTGATCCTCGCATCACCCCACAGCGAGATGGTAGCCTGATAGTTGAGGTTTCGTCACCAGACGAGAGTGACCGTCTGTGTGCGATATGCGACATTCCTGGTGCTCAAGTTTCATGTTCTCCTCACAAAACCCTCAATCAGTGTAAGGGAATTGTATTTTTCCCGAGACCTGATGAGGTATTCTGAGGAGAAGCTGTTAGAGGAACTATAGAATTTTAATGCAGTGGCAGTAAAACGTTTTAAGAAGAAAGTTGATGGTTTGGAACAGTCGACATCAGATCTTCTTCTAACTTTTAACACATTAGTCCTTCCAGAATCGGTTAAGTTAGCATGGTACCACCTCAAGGTAAAGCCATATTTGCATGGAGCCAACTCTTGCCGTTATAAAGAAAATGGGCAATCAAGAGTATGTGTAAAGTGTGGTACAACAGGTCATCAAGGAGATGACAACTGTCCAGGTCCAATATGCTGTTACCACTGCAAAGAAGCTCATGAAGCTTCTTCAAAGCAATGTAAAAGGTACAAGTTTGAAAAGGAAGTATTGGTAATAAGAAGCAAGGAGTAAGTTAGTTTTCCAGAGGCAAAGCGACGTGCCCGTGTGCTGTTTGCACAGCGAGGTAGGTCCTTTGCTTCGGTTCTAGCCCATCCTCCTTCCCACCAACCCTTACCCTCTAATGCTTCATACAACACACACTCTGCCACTTCCTTTAACCCTCAGTTACTGCCTCTGGTGAGTTGTTCCACCAGAAACAGAGCAGGAGTGAGGGGTCTATTAAAGAGACTCCTCCTCCCAAAGAAAGGTCTTTGGAGCCATCATTTAAGGCACCAGAGGCCTCAACTGTGACAGCTCCAGCTGCCACCACATCCACAGGGGCCTCTGCTGCTAGGCAGAATGCCCCTGAAGTAAAGCCTCAGGCACACCCTTTGCCCAGGCAAAGGAATCCTGAACCTGTGCAAAAGACTCCAGCTGCCACAACATCCACAGGGACCTCTGCTGCTAGACAGAATGCCCCTGAAGCAAAGGCTCAGGTCCGTTCTTTGCCCAACCATTAAAAAGGTACTCCCAGGATCATGGAAAGATACAGCTTAAAGGTGTGGGGCAAACCTTATGAAGAAATAATCTAAAGAACTGGATACCCTAATCCAATGGAACTGTCAGGGAATTCATGCAAAAATGGGTAAAACTGCAACATCTGATAGCTTCATATAATCCAGTTTGTGTATGTCTACAAGAGATTATGGCCAGGGAAAATTGTACCATTTCCCTGACAGGATTCCAAAGTCAAGCCCATTATGGGACCTTTGACAATGGACCTCATGTAGGAGTAGCAGTAATGGTACGTCAAGATATTCCCTTCCAGGCCATCCACCTGCAGACAACACTGCAGGTGAAGGCTGTGAGAATAGGCTTGACACGACCTTACACTGTTGCATCCATCTACCTTCCTCCACATAATGTCAACATAAATTATTTGGAAAATCTACTTGAGCAGTTGCCACATCCATTTCTACTCTTGGGAGATTTCAATGGTCGGCAACACCTCTGGGGAGAAACTTTGTGCAACCCTCGAGGAAGGGCCTTGGAGTCCTTGTTCTTAAGAGTAGATGCAGTCTTACTGAACAATGACACTCCCACACATTTCCAAATTCAAACTGGGACATTCTCCAATATAGACCTATCACCTGATTCACAGTTGAACTTCACTTGGCAGGTCATGGAAGACTTACATGGAAGCGACCACTTTCCAATAATTTTGGAGGAGGTGAGTGGTATTCCAGTCAATGGAGTGCAGAGATGGCGACTTGAAAATGCGGACAGGAATCTTTTTAGATCAACTGCAGTATTCCAAGGATCTGTGAATGATTTCCAGTGTGTTCAAATGCTGTTAATCACTTCACATCACGAATTCACCTTGCAGCAGAAGCATCCATTCCCAAAAGTAGAGGGTATTACCGTCGACCTCCAGTACCATGGTGGTCTGATGAATGCCAACAAGCTGTCAGAGCAAGGAAAGCTGCATTTGGCCAGTTGAAGCGACGCTCCAGCAATATAACCTTGATCCACTACAAAAGGACCCAAGCCATGACCAGGCAAGTGCTAAAAGAGGCTAGGTGGACGTCGTGGAGACAGTATGTCTCTTCAATTAACACTGGGACCTTCTTAGCATGGGTATGGGACAAGATGCTTAAGATCACAGGAAAGAGCACATCACTGTCACAACCTGCTCTGAAGATATATGGCATAATCATTACAGACAAAAAAGATGCTGCAAATGAGCTAGCTAAATCCATGGCAGAGATATCCTCTGGAGCATCTTACACTGCTCGATTCTCCACTCTTCGTACTGAACAGGAACAACACCCAGTGTCGTTCTTCAGTAGGAATGCAGTAGAACTTCCATACAACTTGCCATTTTTGCGCAAGGAGATGGACTCTGCTTTGCAGCTCTGCCGTAAGACTGCCCCAGGAAGTGACGATATTCCATATCAAATGATATCTCACTTACCGGAGAGTTCCCAAAAGTTCCTGTTGGACTTATTCAATAGGATCTATAGGGAGGGCACAGTGCCATCTACATGGAAAGAGGCTATAATCATTCCTTTTCCTAAACCTGGCAAAGATGCTTCCACACCAGGAAATTACAGACCAATTTCCCTCACCAGCTGCATCTGCAAGCTGATGGAGAAAATGGTAAACTTCAGGTTGACATGGCTGCTAGAAAAAGAAAATGTGTTGATCCCATATCAATATGGCTTTAGAAAATTGAGATTGACCACAGATGCACTTGTGAGGATGGAAACTGCTATACAGAATTCCTTCGCACAGCGACGTCACACGATAGCAGTCTTCTTTGACCTTGAAAAGGCCTACTATACTACTTGGAAGCATGGCATACTCATGATGCTGTATGACATCGGTTTAAGAGGAGCATTACCTACCTTCATACAAAGCTTCCTTGCCGACAGGAAGTTTAGAGTTCGCGTAAGAAACCTGGAAGATCAGCTGGAAGGGGTCCTACAAGGGAGTGTCTTAGGTGTGACCCTGTTTGCCATTGCTATAAATGACATCGTAAAGGTTGTTCCAAGTGCGGTCTCATGTAATCTGTATGTGGATGACTTTACACTGTACTGCTCAGGAGGATGTGCAAGGACACATGCAGACTTCAATAAATCAGATTGTACAGTGGGCAACATATCATGGGTTCAAATTTTCTCCAACCAATACCATGGCTATACATTTCCACAAACGAGGAAAGTTCCATCCTTCCCTCTATTTAGGCGCAAACCCACTGCACTTTTTCGAAGAGGTGAAGTACTTGGGTCTAATTTTTGACTCAAGACTTACATGGGTGCCTCACATCAAACAGTGAAAAGTGAAGGCTACAAAAAACGCTTAGTATTTTGCAGGTTCTTTCACATTTATCTAGGGGTGCAGACCGCACGTTTCTACGGCTTTGCCGAGCGATCATTCGTAGTAAGCTTGATTATGGATGTGAAGCTTATTCATCTGCAACTCCCACTGTTCTCCGGATGTTGGACTCGGTTCATAATGAAGCTCTCAGAATCTGTACTGGGGCTTTCAGGTCTTAACCTATGGAGTCCCTGTATGCTGAGAGTGGAGAACCACCTCTTTCATTGCACCGGGACTACATGAACCTGATTTACTACACAAGACTACAAAGGATTCCGGGATCTCCTACATCCAGATAGATTTTAATCCCCCTTGAGGATAGCCGATCCTATGTTTGGTGCCAGCACATGTTGGAAATGAACAAGCTGATCAGAAGGCCAAGGCAGCTGCCACTCAGCCTCATGCTCGTTTTCCTCTCCCACACACCGACCTGAAACCCAGCATAAGGAGTTGTCTTCGTGATAGATGGAAGGAACAATGGAGGCATACCTATAAAAACAAACTGCGAGAGATTAGAGATGATCTTGGCAGTTGGGTGACCAGCATCCATCCCAACCAAAAAGTAGAAGTTGTATTAACAAGACTAAGAATCGGGCACACGAGACTAACTCATGGACCGATGATAGCTAAAAGTCAAGCACTTTGTTAGGGATGCCAAAAGCCATTAATGGTCGCACATGTAGTGGAAAGATGTGCAGCATTTTCAGACCAAAAACGTATGTACTTGTCTCCCACATATACTGAAAAATGTATTGAGGGAGGATTGTGACATAGTAGGTCTTATTAGTTTCCTTAGGTTGGCTAATATTTTCAATAAAATTTAATTATGCATAATATTTATGCAATAACTTTATATACTTAGAGCATAATATTTATGCCTTGATTTTGAATATATTTATTGATATTTGTAAGATATTTATTGATAGATTTTTAAAGTTTTAAATATTCTAATATTTATATCTATCAAGGAGTTCGCCGATAATAACCTTAGCTGTTGATGCGGCAGACAATTTTAAATAATCAATCAATCAATTATGAACTGAGTCCAACATCCGGAGAACAGTGGGAGTTGCAGATGAATAAGCCTCACATCCATAATCAAGCTTACAATAAACAAGCGCTCAGTAAAGCGCAGTCTGCACCCCAAGATAGATGTGAAAGAACCCGCAAAATACTTTTGTAGCCTTCATTTTTAACTGTTTGATATGAGGCACACATGTAAACCTTGAGTCAAAAATTAGACCCAAGTACTTCACCTCTTGGACAAATTGCAGTGGGTTTGCTCCTAAATAGAGGGAAGGATGGAATTTTCCTCATTGTGGAAAAGTATAGCCATGGTCTTGCTTAGGGAAAATTTGAACCCATGATATGTTGCCCACTGTACAACCTGATTTATTGCAGCCTGCATGTGTCCTTGCACATCCTGTAAGCTTCCTCCTGAGCAGTACAGTGCAAAGTCATCCACATACATATTACATGAGACAGAACTTGGAACAACCTTCCAGCTGATCTTCCAGGTTAGAGAAACTGTTTCCCACCCAAACTCTAAACCTCCTGTTAGCAAGGAGGCTTTGTATGAAGGTCATACAGCTTCAAGAGTATGCCATGCTTCCAAGTAGTAACTTATGCCTTTTCAAGGTCAAAGAAGACTGCTAACATGTGACGTTGCTGTGCGAAGGAATTCTGTATAGCAGTTTCCATCCTTACAAGTGCATCTGTGGTCGATCTCAATTTTCTAAAGCCATATTGAAATGGGGTCAGCACCTTTTTCTTTTCTGGCAGCCTTGTCAACCTGAAATTTACCATTTTCTCCATCAGCTTGCAGATGCAGCTGGTGAGGGAAATTGGTCTGTAATTTACTGGTGTGGAAACATTCTTGCCAGGTTTAGGGACAAGAATGATTATAGCCTCTTTACATGTGGATGGCACTGTACCCTATAGATCCTATTGAAAAAGTCCAACAGAAACGTCTGGGAGCTCTCCAGTAAGTGAGATATCATTTGGTATGGAATATCGTCATTTCCTGGGGCAGTCTTATGGTAGTGCTGCAAAGCAGAGTCCATCTCCTTCCGCAAAAATAGCAAGTTGTATGGAAGTTCTGATTTAGTCCTACTAAAGAACGACACTGGGTGTTGTTCAAGTTCAGCCCGAAGAGTGGAGAATCGGGCAGTGTAAGATGCTCCAGAGAAGATCTCTGCCATGGATTTAGCTAGCTTATTAGCAACATTTTTTTGTTGGTGATAATTATGCAATCTATCTTCAAAGTGGATGGTGACAGTGATGTGCTCTTTCCTGCGATCTTCCGCACCTTGTCCCATACCCATGCTAAGGGGGTCCCAAAGTTAATCGATGAGGCATACTGTCTCCATGATGTCCATCTGTCCTCCTTTAGCACTCGCCTGGCCTTGGCTCAGATCTTTTTGTAATGGATCAAGGTTTCAACTGCCTTAATGCAGCTTTTCTTACTCTGACAGCTTGTTGGCATTCATCAGACCACCATGACCATCTCTGCACTAGAATACCATTCACCTCCTCCAAAAGTATTGGAAAGTGGTCACTTCCATGTAAGTCTTCCATGACCTGCCAAGTGAAATTCATCTGTGAACCAGGAGAGTGTCACTGTTCACTAAAACTGCATCTTAAGAAAATGGACTCCAAGGCCCTTCATCGAGGGTAGCACAAAATATCTCCCCAGAGGTGATGCTGACCATTGAAATCTCCCAAGAGTAGAAATGGATGTGGCAACTGCCCAAGTAGATCTTCCAAATCAGATTATGTGGAGGAAGGTAGATAGATGTAACAGTGTAAGATCGTGTCAAGCTTATTCTCCTGCCTTCACCTGCAGTGTTGTCTGCAGGTGGATGGACCGGAAGGGAATATCCTGACGTACCATTACTGCTGCTCCTCCATGAGAACCATTATCTAAGGTCCCATAATGGGCTTGAATTTGGAATCCTCTCAGGGAAATCGGATGATTTTCCCTGGTCATAATCTCTTGTAGGCATACACAAACTGGGTTACATGAGGCTATCAGATGTTGCAGTTCTTCCCATTTTGCATGAATTCCCTGACAGTTCCATTGGATTAAGGTGTTCAATTCTTTAAACTACCTCTTCATAAGATGTTTGGCAGCATCTGTGGTCAAGGTTTGCCCAAAACTTTAGGCTTTCCCTTTCCAGGATCTTGGGAGAATCTTTTGAAGGGTTGTTTACCCAGGGAACTAGTTTTCACGGGCTTCCTTTTGACAGGCTCAGGATTTCTTTGCCGGGGCACTCCACTGCCTAGTAGTGGAGGCCCCTGTGGTTGTGGTGGTAGTTGGAGCTGTCACCGTTGAGGCCTCTGAAGCCCTGCCTGACGGCTCCAAAGACCCCACTTTGAAATGAGTCTTTTGAACAAGCTCAGGATTCCTTTGCCTGGCAATGGGCATACCTGAGCCTTTGCTTCAGGGACATTCTGCCTAGCAGTGGAGGCCCCTGTGGATGTGGTGGCAGCTGGAGCTGTCACTGTTGAGGCCTCTGGAGCCTTACCTGATGGCTTCGAAGACCTTACTTTGGGAGGAGGAGTCTCCTCAACAGACCCTTCATTCCTACTCCATTTCTGGTTGAATTCACCAGAGGCTATTTCAACAATTGGGGACTGATGTTTAAAGGAAGTGGCAGAGTATGTGGTGTAAGAAGCACCAGAGGGCAAGGGTTGGTGAGAAGGAGGATGGGCTAGAACCAAAGCAAAGGATTTACCCAACAGCCACAGGGGTAATGAGGAAATATACGCAGCCACTATTACAGTACTGATGGCAGTCGCGGGACCTATGCGCTACCGACTGAACAGTGCCTGCTTGACCCTAGCCATATTGACCAGCTGATTGACTTGACCAGGCTTAACCAAGCCACCCGTCTAACCAGAATAGAGGACCAAAGAGGTGTGTTGCTAGCTGCTGTGTGCAGTGTGCAGCATCGCTCAACCTCCAGGACTCCTGTCTCCTGGTAATAGGGTACGCCATGCATGGCAAACACACGTGGGAGAGCTCTCATGGTCCAAGATGGAATGAACCAGGAGTGGGTGCACCATCCCCTCTCATAGGCCTTGATGCACCAAGAAGCCATTTTGTGTCATCTCTCACTGGTGACCCCTCCAGTAAGGGTAGCCCTCTGGTCCGGCTCACCAGATCATTGGGACCTTAAGCCCCCCCCCACCGCGGCAAGGCGGCTTCCGTTAGGGGGGTTTTGATGACGGAGGGTGGTATGAACTGGCAGGGAAGGCTTATGCAGAGCTGCTTCCTTTTTCCCACTAGGATAGCAGCGGTGGCAGCTGCAAGCGAGAAGGTATGCAAGCAATTAACACTATCTAGATGACCACACCATTGCTTTAAATCACCCTGAACATGAAACACCCATCCATACACTATGTTGTTGTTTTAGAAATTTGGCCATAGTGTTAGTGTTGGTGAAGACAAAATTAAATATAGTTGAGTGTAATTATTTTGTAGTAGTGATTTTAGTTGTTTCCTGATTTCAAAACGTAAACTACCTAAATGCGATAAATCAACTAACCTACAGTCTTTTTTAACAGTAGAAACAGTGAGTTGGTTTGAGAATATTTAATCATACAGTATAGGCATATACATTAAATAAAACAGCATATATACAAAACTATAACCATGTGTATAAAACTGACTCTCAATGTTTTTTTTCACAGTACTGATGATGGAGGTCTAGTTTGATCTGTCGTCGTACTAGACGGATGTGTAAGTCGGCGCTCCTGTGCAACCTGTTATTCTTCAACTTTCTGGATTATATTCACTTTGACTACTACAAACGCTGTACAGTAACTACTCTTTACTTGTGATACATCGGCCCCAACCTGCTGCTTCGCCTCCTTCCCTCTTTCTCTGGATTTGTGTAAGGTTATTTTTTTTACGTATGGTGCATCTTCGGTACAACAGGAAAACATTATATTCTCTTAAACATAGAAGTGATCCAAAGACTAAAAGATCTAATTTTTCATGCCTGGGGTAGCAAGGGAGGCTGTCACATTCAGCAGCACATACCTGTACTCTGGACAAGGAACAAGGAAAGGAAATCCCAACCAGCTAAACTTTACAGACACTTTGAAGTTCCTCTACACATGGCCAACATCACATACCCCAACAACAAAATAGACAATCTGCACACTATCATCACTTTTGG
>NC_051403.1:1367451-1394263 GCF_015228065.2 Penaeus monodon | reverse complement strand
CCCCCCCGTTGATTTCCCTCATGGGAGTCTCCGGCAGGCCCTCACCCCCATCTCTAATTGGGACAGGTTTTGTCGAGTGCCCAAGCCATGACCTCCTAGGTCGCCCATGGGCCTCCTCCAGCGGGTTTCCCCCCTAACGAAGCGCTTGCTGCGGGGGGGGGGGTTGAGGTCCCAATGATTGATGGCCTGACCAGAGGGTACCCATATGGAGGGGTCACCAGTGAGGGTGAGGACAAAAATAGCTTCCTGGGCACCAAGGCCTAAGGAGGGGAGGTGTACCCCCCCCCTGGTTATTCCATTTTGGACCAGGGAGAAATCTCACACGTGTGTTTGCCGGGGGGCATCCGTATCCCAGGAGACAGGGTCCTGGAGGTTGACGAGTCACGCGCACCCGCAGCTAGCAAAAAAACCTCTTGGTCCTTTATTCGGGTTTTAGAGGGTGGCTTGATAAAGGGCCGGGTAAATTTAATGGTGGTCAAATATGGCTGGGGGTCAAGCAGACAAAATTTTCATGGGTAGGCATGGGCCCGCGACTGCCATAGTACGAATAATGGCTGGAAATTTTTCCTCATTACCCCTGGGCTGTTGGGAGATTTGAGCCCCAACTATAGCTTCCCCTCATTAGAGCCGGGTGGGGGGGGGTGGGGAAATGAAGAATTCCAATTTGCGAGTACACAAATCTACAAAGATCTAACTCTCCCCCGCGCCCCCCAAATCCCCAACCTTCCCTCGGGAAAACATCACATTTTTCATTTTGGAACCTTCCAGCTTCCAAAGAGTAAAAATGGGAATCGTAAGGGTTTCCCCGGCTCCAAACCAGGTAAGAAGGGAAAAGTCCTTTTAATCAAAAAAAGGGAAGTTTTACCTGGTAAATATGAAAGCTTTTATAGTAAACCTAGTAGTAAAGCCCATTGATGGATACAATCATGGACTTAAATTTTTTTGAAGTCATCAAAAAAATTGTTGAAGTATGTCAACGGACCTCGCATCCCCCCACGCGAGGGGTAGCCTGATATTTGGGGTTTCGCACCAGAGAGAGTGACCTTATGTGCGATATGCGAAACCCTGGTGCTAAAATTTCAGTTCCCCTCACAAAACCCTAAATCAGTGAAAGGGAATTTGTTTTTTCCCGGACCTGTGGGGTTTTGAGGGAAGCTTTAGAGGAACTAGAGTTTTTTAATGCGTGTCAGTAAAATTTTTTAAAAAAGAAAGTTGATGGTTTGAACAGCGACATAGGATTTTTTTAAATTTTTAAAACAAAATTAGTCCCCCAGAATGGGTTAAGGGTAGCAGGTTTCCCACCCAAGGTAAAGCCATTTTTGCATGGAGCCCTCTGCCTTATAAAAAAAAATGGGAAACCCCAAGAGTATGTTAAAGTGTGTACAAACGGTCATCAAGGAAAGACAACTGTCCAGGCTAAATTGCTTTTACCACTGCAAAGAAGCTCATAAAGCTTTTCAAAGCAAAAAAGGTAAAATTTGAAAAGGAAGTTTAAAAAGAAGAAAGGGAGAAGTTAGTTTTCAGGGGAAAAGCGACGTCCCGTGGCTGTTGCCAAGGTAGGCCCTTTGCTCGGTTCTACCCACCCCCTTTCCCAAAATTTTTTTTGCCCTCAAATGCTTCTAAACCACACTCTGCCATTTCCCTTTTAAACCTCGTTATGCCTCTGGGAGTGTTCCCCCAGAAACAGAGCAGGGGAGGGGTTATTAAAGGACTCCCCCTCCCAAAGAAAGGTTTGGAGCCACATTTAAGGTCCGAGGCCAAAAACGGTGACAGCTCAGCCCCACCAATCCCAGGGGCCTCTGTGTAGGCAGAAGCCCTGAAGTAAAGCTCGGGAACCCCCTTGCCAGGAAAAGGGAACCCTGAACCTGTGCAAAAGACCCAGCTGCCCAACATCCACGGGGACCTCTGCTGCTAGAAGAATCCCCCTGAAGCAAAGGTCAGGCCCTTCTTTGCCCAACCAAAAAAAGGTATCCCAGGACAGGGGAAAGTACAGTTTAAAGGTGGGGGGGAAACCCTTATGAAAAATAATCTAAAGAACTGGATACCCTAACCAATGGAACTTCGGGGAAATTTCATGCAAAAATGGGAAAATGCAACATCTGATAGCTTCATATAATCCATTTTGGTATGTCTACAAGAGTTTTGGGGAAGGGAAAATTTTTTACCTTTTCCCCTGACAGGACCCCCTAATGGGGGCCCGCCTTCCCGGGGGGGGGGCTTGAGGCCCCAATGTTTGGTAAAGGGACCAGAGGGTCCCCATACTGGGGGGGTCACCAGTGAGGGATGAGAAAAAAATGGTTTCCCGGTGCACCAAGGCCTATAGAGGGGAGGTGCACCCCCCCTGGTTCTTCCATTTTGGACCGGGAGAACTCTCCCACGTGTGTTTCCCGTGCGTGGCATCCCGTATTACAAGGAGACAGGACCCGGGGGTTTGAGCGAGGTCCCAGCTGCGCCCTGCAGTAGCAACACCCCCTTTTGGGGCCTTTTTTTGGGTTTAGACGGGCGGCTTGAAAAAGGCCCGGCAAGTCAATCGGCTGGCAAATAGGGGTAGGGCAAGCAGTACTATTTAGTCGGTAGGCATAGGCCCCCGCGACTCCCCTCAGTATTAATAGTGGCTGGTATTTTCCTATCCCCCTGTGGCTGTTGGGAGATTTTGACCCCAATTTAAGTTCCCCTCTTTGGATCCATGGGGGTGGGGGGGTGGGGAAAATGAAAATTAATTTGTAGAGACTAAAATTTACAAAGTTTAGCTCTCTCCCTGACGACCTACGCAACCCCCCACCTTTCCCCTCTGGAAACAACGTTTTGTCCTGGAAAATTTTTCCGCTTCAAAGGGCAAGAATGGGAATCGTAGGGTTCCCGGGCTCCCAAACCGGGTAAAAAAGGGGGAAAAAGTCCTCCTCAACCCACAAGGGAAATTTACCTAGTAAAAATGAAACATTTCATATGTAAGTACCTAGTAGTGAAGACCATTAAAGGGTGTACAATCATGGATCTGATTTTTTGAATTACATCGAAAAATTGTTGAAGTATGTCAAGTGATCCTCGCATCACCCCACAGCGAGATGGAGCCAATAGTTGGGTTCGCACCAGACGGGGAGGGGGACCGTCGGGTGCGATATGCGACTTCCGGGGGTAAAGTTTCATTTTCTCCTCACAAAACCCCCAATCAGGTAAGGAATTTTTTTTCCCGAGCCCTGATGGGGGGTATCTGAGGAGAAAACTGTTAGAGGAACTAGAAAATTTTTAATGTAGGGGCAGTAAAAAACTTTTTAAGAAGAAATTTTGAGGGTTTTTGGAAAAAGTCCACCAGCTCTCCTTCAATTTTTAATACTTTGGTCCTTCCCGAATCAGTTAAATTTGGGGCATGGTCCCACCTAAAGGTAAGCCATAGTCCCCCAACCCCCTATCGGTGCTTCCACTGCCGGGGTTTTGGGCATGGAGCCCAACTTTGCCTTTTTAAGGAAAATGGGAAAACCAAGAATAGTGTTAATGGGGTAGACAGGTCATAAAGGGAGATGCAAACTGTCCAGGCCCAATTGCTGTTACCACTGAAAAGAAGCTATGAAGCTTCTTCAAAGCAGTGTAGAAGGTAAAAATTTTGGAAAGAAGTATTGTAAAAGGAGAAGGAGAAAGTTATTTTTTCCAGAGGAAAGGGGAGTGCCCGTGTGCTTTTTGCAAGCCAGGTAAACCTTTTGTTTCGGTTCTGGCCCATCCTCCTTCCCCCACAACCCCTTGCCTTCCATGCTTCTACACCACACACTTCCCACTTTTTTTTAAACCCTCAGTCCCCAATTGCTAAAAAATGCCTCTGGTAAATTCCCCCAAAAAACGGATAGGAGGAGGGGTCTATTGAAGAGACTCCTCCCCCCAAAGTAAGGTTTTGGACCATCAGGTGAGGCTCCAGGGGCCCAAGGGTGACACCCCCAGCGCCAATACCCCAACAGGGGCCTCTGCTGCTGGGGAGAATGCCCCTAAACCCAAGGTGGGGTTTGGTTTTGCCCAGGCAAAGAATCCTGAGTCGTTCAAAAGACTCTTTTAAGGTGGGTTTTTGGAGCCGCGGGAAGGGCCCCAGGGGTCTAAAACAGGACAGCTCCAGCGCCACCACACCACAGGGGCCCTGCTGTAGGAAAATCCCCTGAAGCAAAGGCTCAGGTACGTTCTTTGTCCAGGCAAAGAAATCCTGAGCCTGTAAAAAGGAACCCTGTGGAAATAGTTCCAGGGTAAAAAACCCCCTCAAAAGACCCCCCAAAGACCCGGGAAAGGGACAGCTAAAGGGTGTAGGGAAAACCCCTTGACCACAGGTGCTGCCAAACACCTTATAAAAAAAAAAAATTTAAATAAAAAAGGTACCCAATAAAAGGAACTGTCAGGGAAATGCAAAAGGGGAAGAACGAAACATTGATAGCTTCTTTGTAACCAGTTTGTGAGCCTAAAAGAGATTATGCCCGGGGAAAATCATCCGATTTCCCTGAGGGATTAAAAATTTCAACCCCCTTTATGGGATTTTGACAAGGCCCTCAGGAGGAGTGCAGTAATGGACGTAAAGATTTTTCCCTTTCCAGGCCACCACCTGCAGACAACACTGCAGGTAAAGGGGCTGGAGAATGGCTTGATACGCCCTTACACGTTGCATATCTCCCTTCCCCCCAAATCTAACAAAAATGTTTTGGAAGTTTAAAATGGGCAGTTGCCCACCCATTTTCCCTTTTGGGGAGATTTCAATGGTCGGCATCACCTCGGGGGAGACATTTTGGGCAACCCTCGAGGAAGACCCTTTGGAGTCTTGCTCCAAAGGGATAGAGCAGTTTTATGAACAGTGACATCCCACACATTTCCAAAAAAGGGGGACATTCCAATATGGGACCTGTCAATTTTTCCACCTGTTTTCACAGATAAATTTTCATTTGGGCAGGTTAGGGAAAGACTTAATGGAAGCGCCCTTTTTTCCAATACTTTTGGAGGGGGGAATGGTTTTCCAGCAAGGAGTGAGAGATGGCGATTTGAACATGGGATAAATTTTTTAGATCAACTGCAGTATTGATGGATCTGTGAATGTTTTTCCAGGGTTCAGATGCTGTAATCACTTACACACGAATTCCCCTTTCGCAGAAGCATCCATTCCCAAAAGTAGCGGGCTTTACCGCGACCTCCGGTCCCATGGGGGCTGATGAATGCCAACAACTGTCGAGCAAGAAAAGCGCATTAAGGCAGTTGAAACGACGCCCCATGATGAACCCTTGACCCATTAAAAAAAAAGCCCCGACCCAAGGCCGGCGAGGCTAAAGGGGGCCCAGACGGACGTCAGGAGACAGTATGTCCCCTTTGATTAACTCTGGGACCCCCTTAAATGGGTAGGACAAGGTGCGTAAGATGTGGAAAGAGCACATACGTCACCACCCGCTTTGAAGATATGGCATAGCATCACAGATAAAAAAGATGTTGTAATGGTAGTAAATCCATGGCAGAGATTCCTCGGAGATCTTACACTGCCGATTTCCACCTCGGGGTGAAAAAAGGAACAACACCCAGTGCGTTTCATAGGACTGCAGAGAACTCCATAAATTGCCATTTTTACAAGGAGATGGACTCTGCTTTGCAGCTCGCCGTAAGACTGCCCCCGGGAAGTGACGTTTCCATACCAAATGATATCCCATTTCCAGAGAGATCCCAAAAATTCTTTTTGGACCTATTCAATAGGATTATAGGGGGGTACAGTGCCATCCACTGGAAAGGTCTATAATCATTTCCCGTCCCTAAACTGGCAAGGGGCTTCCAACCCCTTTCCCTCCCCCTCTCTCCTTTTCCCCCCTCCCTTCTAGGGGAAAATTAGAAATTTACCCAATCACTGAAGGAGGAAATGCTTATTGGAATTCCTTGAAAAGGACGTCAATTACATTTTTTTGGGCCGAAAAGGCTTTGTAATTTGGAAAGCATGGCATCTCAAAGTTTTAGACTTTTTCTTAAAAGGAGATTATACCTTCATACAAAGTTCCTTGCTAAAAGAAATTTAAGTTCTGGGAAAAAGTTTAATCGGAAGTCACTGGAAGGGGGGCCCCCAAGGGAGTGTCTTAAGTGGACCTGTTGCCATTTCTTAAATGAATTGTAAAGGGTGTTCCAAGTTCGCTCATGTAATCTGTATGTGGATGACTTTTTCACTGTATGCTCAGGAGGAAATTACGGATGGCAAGGACACATGCAGGCGCAATAAATCAGGTTGTACAGGGACCAACATATCATGGGTTCAAATTTTCCCCCAAACAAGGGGCCATGGCAAACATTTCCACAAAAAAAAGGAAAAATTCCCTCCTTCCTCTATTTAGGAGCAAACCCACTGCAATTTTTTCAAAGGTGAAGTACTTGGGGCTAATTTTTGACTCAAGGTTACATGGGTGCCTCACATCAAACAGTTGAAAGTAAAGGGGACAAAAAGCATTAGTTTTTGCGGGTTCTTTCCCATCTATCTTGGGGGCAGACCGCACAACGTACTACGGCTTTTCGAGCGCTTTTTGTAGTAAACTTTATTTTGGATGTGAAGCTTTTTCATCTGCAACTCCCGTTCACGGATGTTAGACTCGGTATAATGAAACTCTCAGAATCGTACTGGGGCTTTCAGGCTTCACCGTGGAGTCCCGTATGTGAGAGTGAGAACCCCTCTTTTTATTTCACCGAGAATACATGAACCCGATTTACTACACGAGGGCTACAAAGGATTTCCCGGATTTCCCCACACCAGATTGGTTTTCAACCCCCTTGAAATAGCCGATCTATGGTAGGAGAATGAGGAATCTTGTGGAAAATCTTAATTTGAGTTCACTAAGGGGTTTGGGTGTTGGAATTCCCCCAAATTTTCCCCCCTTGGGGGGGGTAAACAAGTTGAGTGGATTTTGTCGGAATTGGGGAAAAGGGGGGAGATCCGAAGCAGAAGTCCCAGAGAAATTTCTTCAGCACATTTCTAAAAAAACCCGGGGGTCGATGCAAATTTTACGATGGTTCGAAATCTGAAAATGGCGTGGGTTTTTCAGCAGTGAGCAGAAGGAAGATTTCATCGGCGTCTTTCTCTAGCGCCTCGATTTCACGCAGAGTTACATGCCCCCTTACAGAGTTAAAAGACTAGAGATCTTACGAACTTTCTGTTTTGATATATTTTGATCCGTGTGCCTTACAAGCAAACAAGAGTTAAATCACACATCATTGGGGGGAGTTTAAGATTGGGTGCACTGAGTAACCGTAAAAAGATAACTCTATGTTGGTGCCCCCCGGATGTTGGGATCAGTGGGAATGAGCGATGATCAAAGGCAAAGGCAGTGCCGTCAGCCTTGTGGTCGTTTTCCCCCCAACACCGACCGAAAACCCCGCATAGAAGTTGTCTTCGGATAAATGGAGGGGAAAAAGGGGGAACCTCCAAAACAAAATGCGAGACTTAAGAGACCCTTGGCAGTTTGGGGACTGCATCCCCCCCAACCGAAAAAATGGAAGTTTTATTAACAAGAATAAGAATCGGGCACACAAGACGACTCATGGGCCAAGGGCTAAAAATGAAGCACTTTTGAAGGATGCCAAGCCATTAAAAGATCGCAATTTAGTGGAAAGATGTGCAAATTCTCAGACCCAAAGGGGCGTATGTAGGGCTCCCCCCAAAACATGAAAAAAACGTAAGGGGGGGAAGATTGTGACATAGAGGGTCTTATTAATTTCCTTAGGGAGACTAAATTTTTCATAAAATTTAATTATGCATAATGTTTTTGCAATAATTTTATGCATTAGAAAAATAATATTTTTGCTTTTATTTTTAATCTATTTTTATTATTTGTAAGATATTATTTAAGATTTTTTAAAATTTTAAAATTTTTTAAAATTTTTAGTTAAGAAAGGATTTCCCCTAATGACCTTAGCTGTTGACGCGGGAGATAATTTTAAATAATCAATCAATCAATCCCTGACAGGATTCCAAAGTCAAGCCCATTATGGGGCTTTTACAATGGACCCAGTAGGGGTAGCAGTAATGGTCGTCAAGAAATTTCCCCTTCCAGGCCATCCCCTGCAGCAACACTGCGGTGAAGGCGTGAGAATAGGCTTGACACACCTTACACTGTTGCATCCATCTACTTCCTCCAATAATGTCAAACATAAAAAGATTTGGAAAAAATACTTAGCAGTTGCCACATCCATTTCTACTCTTGGGGGATTTAATGTCGGCAACACCTCTACCGTGACCTCCCGTACCCGGGGTCTGATGAAAGTCAACAAGTGTCAGGCAAGAAAAAAACTACATTTTAAGGCAGTCGAAACGATGCCCAGTGATGTAACGATCAATTACAAAAAACCCTGGCCAAAGGGCCCGGGGTGGCTAAATGAGGGTAGACGGACTTTGTGGAACGATGTTCTTTAATTAACACTGGGCCTTTTACATGGGTATGGGGAAAAATGCTTAAGTCACAGGAAAAGCACATACTGTCACAACTGCCTGAAGAATATGGCATAATCATTCAGACAAAAAAGAGCGCAAATGAGGGAGCAAATCCATGGCAAAGATATCCTCTGGAGCATCTTACATGTTGATTCTCCACTCTTCGGGGTGAACAGGAAAAAAAACACCCGTGCGTTCTTTTGTAGGAGCAGCAGAAAATTCCTTAACTTTCCCTTTTTTCGCAAGGATATGGACTCTGCTTTGCAGCTCTGCCTAAAACGCCCCCGGAAGTGACGATTTCCAACCAAATGATATCCATTACCAGAGAGCTCCCAAAGTTCCCGTTAGCTTTCAAAGGGTCTATGGGGGGGGCACAGGCCAACATGGAGAGAAGTATTTTTCATCCTGTTCCTAAACCTGGGAAAGAGTTTCCCCACCAGGGAAAATTCGACCAATTTCCCTCACCAGCGCATCGCAAGTGTGGGGAAAATGGGTTTAAAATCAGGTTGACATGGCTGCTAGAAAAAGAAAATGGTTTACCCATATAATAGGCTTTAGAAAATTGAGATCGACCACAGATGCACTTGTGAGGGTGGAAACGCTATACAGAATTCCTTCGACAGCGAGTCACACGATAGAGTTTCTTGACTTGAAAAGGGCCCACTATACTATTGGAAGCATGGCATACTCAGAAGCGTATGACATCGGTTTAAGAGGAGCATACTCCCTTTTACAAAGCTTCTTTCCGACAGGGAAATTTTGAGTTCGCGTAAGAAAAAAGTTTTTCTACCCGGGAAAATCAGCTGGAAGGGGTCCCACAAGGGAGTGTTTAAGTGTGACCCCCTTTGCCATTGCTATAAATGACATCTAAAAGGGTTTTTCCCAAATGCGGTTCATGTAATCTGATGTGGATGACTTTACACTGTACTGCTCAGGAGGAAAAAATTTAAAGGGTGTGCAAGGCACATTTCAGACTTCAAAAAATCAGATTTTACAGTGGGCAACATATATGGGTTCAAAAATTTTTCCCCAAAAAGACCAGGCTTACATTCCACAAACGAGAAAGTTCCCCTCCTTTCCCCCATTAGGCGAAAAAACCCTGCACTTTTCGAAGAGTTGAAGTATTGGGTCTAAATTTTTTACTAACTTACATGGGTGCCTCACATCAAACAGTGAAAAGTGAAGGCTACAAAAAAAAGCTTTGTATTTTTGGGGTTCTTTTACTTTATTGGGGTGCGACCGCACTTTCTACGGCTTTTCCCGGGGCTCATTCGTAGTAAGCTTGATTTGGATGTGAAACTTTTTCATGTGCAACCCCATGTTTCCGGGTGTTGGGGGCTCGGTCATAATGAAGCTCTAAGAATCGTACTGGGGCTTTAGGTCTTAACCTATGGAGTCCCGTAGCTGAGATGGAGAACCATCTTCATGAAACCGGGATACATAAACCCGATTTATACAGAGACTACAAAGGATCCGTGATCTCACACCAGATAGTTTTTTAACCCCTTGGGGAAATAGCCGACCTAGTTTGGTGCAGCACATTTTGGAAATGAACGAGCTGATCAGAACCCCAAAGGCACCCCCCCACCAGCCTCATGCTCGTTTTCCTCTCCCACAACGCCCAAAACCCCAGCAAAAGGGGAGTTTTTCTTCGTGATAGGGGGAAAGGAAAATGGGGGCTCTCAAAAAAACAAACTGCGAGAGTTTAGAGTGATCTTGGCATTTGGGGTGACCAGCATCCTCCGAACCAAAAAAGTAAAGTTGTTTAACAAGACTAAGAATCGGGCAACGAGACTAACCATGGCCCGATGATAGCAAAAGCAAGCATTTTGTTGGGGAGCCAAAAGCTTTTAACGGCGCACATGTAGGGGAAAGAGTGCAGCATTTTCGACCAAAAACTATTTATTGTCCCCCCCAATACTGAAAAAAGTATTGGGGGGGGGTTTGGGAATAGTAGGTTTTATTATTTTCCTTTGGGGGTGGAAATTTTTTTCAAAAAATTTAATTATGCTAATATTTAGAAATTTAACTTATATACTTAGAGCAAAATTTTTAGGCTTTGATTTTTAATATATTTATTGTTTTTGTGAGATATTTTTTGATAGATTTTTAAAGTTTTAAATATTCTAATTTTCTATCTATCAAGGAGTTCCCCGTAAGACCTTGCTGTGATCGGAGACAATTTTAAAAAAATCAATCAATCAATTATGAAAGGGTCCAACATCCGGAGAACAGTGGGGGTTGCGATGAATAAGCCCCTTTCATCCATAATCAAGCTTAAATAAAAAAGCGCTCGTAAAACCGCGTTGGGGGGTCGCACCCCCAAAATAGATGTGAAAGGGAAACCCCCAAAAAAACTTTTGTACCTTTATTTTAACGTTTTTATATGAGGCACACCCGTAAAAAACCCTTTAGTCAAAAAAATTTGACCCAAAATACTTCACCTCTTTGGAAAAAAGCAGTGGGTTGCCCAAAGAGGGAAGGATGGAATTTTCCTATTGTGGAAATGTATAGCCATGGTCTTGCTTAGGGAAAATGTGAACACATGATATATTGCCCACTGTACAACCTGATTTATTGCAGCCTGCATGTGTCCTTGCACATCCTGTAAGCTTCCTCCTGAGCAGTACAGTGGAAAGTTATCCACATACATATTCCATGAGACAGAACTTGGAAACAACCTTCAGGTTTCATTTTTCCAGGGTTAGAAAAACTGTTTCCGGAACCCAAACTCTAAAACCTCCTGTTAGCAAGGAGGCTTTGTATAAGGTCATACAGCTTCAAGAGTATGCCATGCTCCAAGTAGTAACATTGCCTTTTCAAGGTCAAAGAAAAAATGCTAACATGTAATGTCGCTTGCAAAGGGAATTCTGTATAGCAGTTTCCATCCTTACAAGTGCACTGTGGTCGATTCAATTTTCTAAAAGCCATATTGAAATGGGGTCAGACCTTTTTCTTTTCTGGCAGCCTTGTCAACCTGAAATTTACCATTTTCTCCATCAGCTTGCAGATGCAGCTGGTGAGGGAAATTGGTCTGTAATTTACTGGTATGGAAACATTCTTGCCAGGTTTAGGGACAAGAATGATTATAGCCTCTTTACATGAGGATGGCACTGTGCCCTATAGATCCTATTGAAAAAGTCCAACAGGAACTTCTGGGAGCTCTCCAGTAAGTGAGATATCATTTGGTATGGAATATCGTCATTTCCTGGGGCAGTCTTATGGTAGAGCTGCAAAGCAGAGTCCATCTCCTTGCGCAAAAATAGCAAGTTGTATGGAAGTTCTGCTGCAGTCCTACTGAAGAACGACACTGGGTGTTGTTCAAGTTCAGCCCGAAGAGTGGAGAATCGTGCAGTGTAAGATGCTCCAGAGAAGATCTCTGCCATGGATTTAGCTAGCTTATTAGCAACATTTTTTTTGTTGGTAATAATTATGCAATCTATCTTCAAAGTGGATGGTGACAGTGATGTGCTCTTTCCTGCGATCTTACGCACCCATGCTAAGGGTGTCCCAAAGTTAATCGATGAGACATACTGTCTCCATGATGTCCATCTGGCCTCCTTTAGCACTCGCCTGGCCTTGGCTCGGGTCTTTTTGTAATGGATCAAGTTTCAAATGCTTAATGAGCTTCTTGCTTGAAGCTTGTTGGCATTATCAGGACCACCATGACCATCTCTGAATCCAATTGGCTAGAATACCATTCACTCCTCCAAAAAATATTGGAAAGTGGTCACTTCCATGTAAGTCTTTCCCTGACCTGCCAAATGAAATTCATCTGTGAATCAGGGGAGCAATTTACAGGTCCATATTGGAGAATGTCCCAATTTGAATTTTGAAATGTGTGGGAGTATCACTTTTCACTAAAAAACTGCATCATAAGAACATGGACTCCAAGGGCCCCTTCATCGGGGGGTAGCACAAAATATCTCCCCAGAGGTGATGCTGACCATTGAATCTCCCAAGAGTAAAAATGGAGTGGAAATGCCCAAAGTGATTTTCCAAAATCAGTTTTGGGAGGAAGGTAGATAGATGAAAACAGTGAAGATCGTGTCAAGTTATTCTTTTGCCTTCACCGCAGTTTTGTTGCAGGTGGATGGACCGGAAGGGAATATCCTGAGACCTTTAGCTATCCTCCTTTGAGGCCCTTTATTAAGGTCCCTAAGGGCATGAATTTGGAATCCTCGGGAAATCGGAGATTTTCCCTGGTCATAACCTTGTAGGGATACACAAACGGGGTTTCATGAGGCAATCAGTGTGCAGTTTTCCCTTTTGCTGAATTCCCTGACGTTCCCTTGGATTAGGGTGTTTTAAATTTTTTTAAATACCTTTCATAAAATGTTTTCAGCATCTGGGTCAAGGTTTCCCAAAAAATTTTGGTTTCCCCTTTCCCGGATTTGGGGAACTTTTTAAGGGTTTTTTACCCCCGGGGAAAATAGTTTTACGGGCTTTTTTGAAGGGGTAGGATTTCTTTGCCGGGGCACTCCTGCCTAGTAGTGGAGGCCCCTGTGGTGTGGGGGTAGTTGGGGCTGTCACCGTTGAGGCCCCTGAAACCCCGCCTGACGGCTCCAAAGACCCCCTTTGAAAGAGTTTTTGAACAAGTCAGGATCCTTTCCCGGGCAAGGGCATACCTGAGCCTTGCTTAGGGACATTCTCCCTAGCGTGGGGGCCCCCTGGGATGTGGGGGAGTGGAGCGTAATATTATATATTATTAATATATAATATATATATATAATTATATATTATATATATATATATAATATATATATATATTAATTTTATATTTTATATATATATATTTTAATAAAAATATATATATTAATATTATATATAATATATATTATATAATATAATAATAAAAAATTATAAAAAATTTTATATATATAATATATATATGACAGTCCAGCTGCCCCCACATCCACAGGGGCCCCCTGCTGGCAGAATGTCCCTGAAGCAAAGGCCAGGTATCCCCATTGCCAGCAAAGGAATCCCGGCTTGTTCAAAAAAACCCCATTTTAAAGGGGGGTCTTTGGGGCCGTGGGGGGCTTCAGAGGCCTAAAAGGTGACAGCTCCAACTACCACCACAACCACAGGGGCCTCCACTATAGGGAGTGGAGTGCCCCGGCAAAGAAATCCGAGGGCCCGTCAAAAAGGGAAACCCGTGAAAACTAGTCCCTGGGGAAAAAAACCCCTTCAAAAAATTTCCAAGATTGGAAAAAAGGGGAAAACCCAAAAATTTTTTGGGAAAACCCTTTACCACAGATGCTGCCCAAAAATCTTTTGAAGAGGTAGTTTAAAGAATGAACACCCCAATCCAATGGAACTGTCAGGGGAAATTATGCAAAATGGGAAGAAATGCAACATCTGATTGCCCCATGTAACCCATTTGGTATCCTACAAAAGATTTGCCAGGGAAAAAACCCGATTTCCCTGAGAGGATTCCCAAAAATGCCCCTTATGGGACCTTTGATAATGGTTTTATGGGGATAGGTAATGGACATCAGGATATTCCCTTTCCCGGGCCATCCAATGAGACAACACGAGGTGAAGGGAAGAGAATAAGCTTGACACGATCTTACACGTACATCTATCTACCCTTTCCCCCACAAATCTGATTTGGAAGTTACTTTGGGAGTTGCCACATCCATTTCTACTCTTGGGAGATTTCAATGGTCAGCATCACCTCTGGGGAGATATTTTGTGCTACCCTCGATGAAGGGCCTTGGAGTCCATGTTCTTATGATGCAGTTTTAGTGAACAGTGATACTCCCACACATTTCAAAATTCAAATTGGGACATTCTCCAATATGGACCTGTCAATTGGCTCTCCTGATTCACAGATGAATTTCACTTGGCAGGTCATGGAAGACTTACATGGAAGTGACACTTTCCAATACTTTTGGAGGAGGTGAATGGTATTCTAGCCAATGGAGTGCAGAGATGGTCATGGTGGTCTGATGAATGCCAACAAGCTGTCAGAGCAAGAAAAGCTGCATTAAGGCAGTTGAAACCTTGATCCATTACAAAAAGACCCGAGCCAAGGCCAGGCGAGTGCTAAAGGAGGCCAGATGGACATCATGGAGACAGTATGTCTCATCGATTAACTTTGGGACACCCTTAGCATGGGTGCGTAAGATCGCAGGAAAGAGCACATCACTGTCACCATCCACTTTGAAGATAGATTGCATAATTATTACCAACAAAAAAAATGTTGCTAATAATAGCTAAATCCATGGCAGAGATCTTCTCTGGAGCATCTACACTGCACGATTCTCCACTTTCGGGGTGAACTGAACAAAACCCAGTGTCGTTCTTCAGTAGGACTGCAGCAGAACTTCCATACAACTTGCATTTTGCGCAAGGAGATGGACTCTGCTTTGCAGTCTCCTAAGACTGCCCCAGGAAATGACGATATTCCATACCCAAAAGATATCTCACTTACTGGAGAGGCTCCAGAAGTTCCTGTTGGACTTTTTCAATAGGATCTATAGGGCCAGTGCCATCCTCATGAAAGAGGCATAATCATTCTTGTCCCTAAACCTGGCAAAATGTTTCCATACCAGTAAATTACAGACCAATTTCCCTCACCAGCTGCATCTGCCAAGCTGATGGAGAAAAATGTAAATTTTAGGTTGACAAGGCTGCCGAAAAAGAAAAAGGTGCTGACCCCATTTCAATATGGCTTTAAAAAATTGAGACGACCACAAGCACTTGAAGGATGGAAACGCTTTTTACAGAATTCCTTGCAGAGGACATTAAGTTTGCAGTCTTTTTGACTGGGAAAAAGGGAAGTTACTACTTTGGGAAAATGGTACTCTTTAAGCTGTATGACCTTCATACAAACCCCGCTAAAGGAGGTTTTGAGTTTGGGGCGGAAACATTTCTTAACCTGGGAAGATGGTGGAAGGTTGTTCCAAGTTCTGTTCAGGAAATATGTATGGGATAAATTTCCACTGATGTCGGAGGAAGCTTACGGAGTGCAAGGACACATGCAGGGGCAATAAATCAGTTGTACAGTGGGCAATAATCATGTGTTCACATTTTCCCCAAGCAAGCCAGGCTAACATTTTCCCCAAAGAGGAAAAAAATTTCCCTCCTTCCTCTATTTTGGAGCAAACCCACTGCAATTTGTCCAAAAGGTGAAGTACTTTGGGTCTAATTTTGATCAAGGTTAATGTGTGCCCCATATCAAAAAAGTTTAAAAAAGAAAAGGAAAAAGATTTTTCGGGTTTTTTCACATCATTTGGGGTGCAGGCCCACAAGCGGTTTATGAGCTGTTTTTTGTAAGCTTGATTTTGGATTTTTAAAGGGTTATCACTGCAATCCCATGTTTTCGGATGTGGATATTCATAATTGATGTTTGGATTATTTAAATTGTTGCCGCTCAACAGCTAGGTATTACGGCGAATCCTGATAGATAGAAAATTAGAATTTTTAAAACTTTAAAAACTATCAATAAATATCTCACAAATAAAAATAAATAATTAAAAATCAAAGCATAAATATTATGCTCAAGTATATAAATTTTTTGCATAAATATTATGCATAATTAAATTTTATTGAAAATATTGGGCACCCCAAAAAAAACTAATAAGACCTACTATGTCACAATCCTCCCCCAATACTTTTTTTCAGTTATGGGGGAGACAAGACAAGTTTTGGTTGAAAATGTGACATCTTTCACTAATGGCGACCGAAAATGGCTTTGGCACCCTAAAAAAGGCTTGATTTTTTAGCTATCATCGGTCCATGATTTAGTCGTGTCCCCCGTTTCTTGTCTTGTTAATAAAAATCTACTTTTTGGTCGGATGGTGCGGTCCCCAACTGCCCAAAATCACTTAATCTCTCGAGTTTTTTTTAGAGGTATGCCTCCATTGTCCTTCCCTCTATCACGAAGACAACTCCATGCGGGTTTCCCGGTCGGTGTGTGGGAGAGGAAAACGAGCGGGGCGGTGGCACTGCCTTTTGGGTTCTGATCGCTCGTTTATTTCCCCAAAAGTTCTGGCACCAAAAATAGGGTCGGCACCTCAAGGGGGGTTTAAAAACTATTGGATGTAGGAGATCACGGAATCCTTTTAGTCGTTTAGAAATCAGGTTCATGTGCCCCGGTGCAAAGAAAAGAGGGTGGTTTTCCACTCTCAGCATAAGGGGGGTCCAAGGGTTTAAGGGGCGGAAAGCCCCAGTACAGATTCTGAGAGCTTCATTAGAACCGAGCCAACACCGGAGAAAAGGGGTTGAATGAAAAGTTCACATCCATAATCAAGCTTATTTAGAAGAGCGCTCGGTAAACCCGTAAAAAGTGGGGTCTGCCCCCAAGAAAAAGTGAAAGAACCCGAAAATACTAAGCTTTTTTTGTAGCCTTCACTTTTCCCCGTTTGTTTGGAGGCACCCATGTAAGTTGAGCAAAAATTAGACCCAATTTTCAACTTTGAAAAGTGCAGTGGGTTTGCGCCTAAAAGGGGGAAGGAGGAACTTTCCTCTTTGTGGAAAGTATACCCATGGTCTTGCTTGGAGAAAATTGAACCCGATATTTTCCCCTGCAATCTGATTTTTTAAGTCTGATGTGTCCTTGCACACCCTGTAAGTTTCCTCCGAGCATCAGTGTAAAGTCTTTCCACTACAGTTTACATGAGACCGCATTTGGAAAAAACCTTTACGATGTCTTTTAAAGAAAGGCAAACGGGGTCACATTAAGACACCCCTTGTGGCCCCCTTCCAGTGATCTTCCAGGTTAGGAAACTGTTTTTTACGCGAACTCTAAATTCCTGTCGGAAAGGGAAAGTTTTGATGAAGGTGGGAATGCCTCTTAAAACCGATTTTTAACAGCTTCATGAGTATTGCCATGTTTCCAAGTAGTATGTAGGCCTTTTAAAAGGCAAAAAAGACTGCTTGGGTTTTGCGTCGCTGTGGAAGGAATTTGTATAGAGTTTCCACCCTCACGTGCATTGTGGTCGATTCAATTTTCTAAAGCCAATTGATAGGGGATAACCATTTTTTTTTAGCACCCATTAACCTGAATTTTTACCATTTCTCCACAGTTGCAGATGCAGCGGGAGGGAAATTGGTCTGTAATTTCCTGGTGTGGAAGATTTTTCCCGGGTTTAGGAACAGGAAATAAGCTTCTTCCATGTGGGGGGCACTGGCCCTCCCATAGATCCTTTTAAAAGTCAACAGGAACTTTGGGAGCTCGGGTAAGGGAATTTTGGGTATGGAATATCTCACTTCCTGGGGGCATCTTATGGCAGAGCTGCAAAGCAGAGTCCATATCCTTGCGCAAAAATGGAAGTTAAAGGGAATTCTGCTGAATCCTACTAAAGAACGACCTGGGTGTTTTCCCTGTTCAGCCCGAAGAGTGGAGAATCAAGCAGTGTAAATGCCCAGAGGAATTTTTTTTGGGCCCAGGATTTGGGTACCTCTTTTGCAGCATTTTTTTTGTCTGTAAGATTATGCCTATATCTTCAGAGAGGTTGTGACAGTAGGGCTTTTTTCCCTGTGTCTTAAGCATTTTGTCCCATACCCATGCTAAGAAGGTCCCAGTGTTAATTGAAGAGACATACTGTCTCCACAAAGTCCGTCTAGCCTCATTTAGCACACGCCTGGCCTTGGCCAGGGTCTTTTTGTAATTGATCAAGGTTACATCACTGGGGCATCGTTTCGACTGCCTTAATGAGCTTTTTTTGCTCTGAAGCTTGTTGAATTCACAGACACCAGGTACGGAGGCGACGGTAGAGGTGTTCCCGACCATTTGAAATCCCCCAAGAGTAGAAATGGATGTGGCAACTGCTCAAGAAAGATTTTCCAAAATTTATGTTGACATTATGTGGAGGAAGGTAGATGGATGAACAGTGTAAGGTCGTGTCAAGCCATTCTCACACCCTTCCCCTGCAGTGTTGCTCAGGTGGGGGCCGGGAAAGGGGGAATATTTTGGTTACCATTACTGATCCTACATGGGGGTCCTTTGAAAAGGGTCCAAAGGGGTTTGTTGGAATCCTGTCAGGGATGATTGTTGATTTTTTTAAAATTTATTGCCGGTAACAGCTAAGGTCTTAGCGGTGAATCCCTTCTTAACTGAAATTTTTAAAATTTTAAAATTTTAAAAATTACAATAAATATTTTACAAAAATAATAAATAGATTAAAAACAAAGCATAAATATTAGTTCTAAGTGCTAAAATTATTCAAAAACTTTATGCATAATTTAAATTTTTTTAAAAAATTAGTCTCCTAAGGAAATTAATAAGACCCTCTGCCCAAAAAATTTTCCCCCCAATACTTTTTTCAGTGTATATGGGGGGGAAAAGTACTACGTTTTTGGTCTGAGAATGTTGCACATCTTTACTACAGTGCCTTTTAAGGCTTTTTGGCTTTCCTTTCACAAAGTGCTTCTTTTTGCCATCATTGGCCCTGAGTCAGTTTGTGTCCCCCGTTTTATTCTTTTAAATACAATTTCCCACTTTTCGGTTGGGATGGAGCAGTCCCCCAATGCCCAAGGTCATCTCTAAGTCTCGCAGTTTGTTTCTGGGGTTTATGCCTCCTTTGTTCCCCCCATTTACACGAGAAATTTTTGATGCGGGTTTTAGGTGGGTGTGGGGAGGGGGAAAAAGAGCTACAAGGCTGAGCGGAGCTGCCTTTGCCTTCGATCAGCTCGCTCTTCCCCACTGATACAACAGCGCTGGCACCAACATAGATTTATTTTTTAGTGTTGAACAGTGCAACCCAATCTTAAACCCCCTCACTAATGGTGTGATGAGTTTAAGTCTTGATTGTTGAAAGGCCCTACGGAGTCACAATATATCCAACAGAAAGTTCGTAAGATCTTATCATTTTAATGCTGTAAGGATGGCATGAACTCTGCAGTGAAGATCGGGGGTGCTAGAGAAAGACTCCCAGATGCAATCCCCTTTTGTCCGCTGCAAAACCCAGCATTTTCAGATTTCGAACCATTGAAAATTTGATCTGATCCCGGTTTTTAGAAATGTGCGAAAAAAAATTTCTTCGGACTTCGTTCGGATTCCCCCTTTTCCCAAATTTCGACTAAACCAGTCAACTTGATTAGCCCAAAGGGGGGAAAATTGGGGGAATTCCAACAGCCAGAACCTTTGAGACTCAAATTAAGATTTTCCAAAAAGATCCTCATTCTCCTCCCAAAGGGACGGCATCTTAAAGGGGGTTAAAAACCAACTGGAGTAGGAGATCGGGAATCCTTTGGCTGTGTAGTTAAACGGGTTTCTGTATTCTCGGGTAATGAAAGAGGTGGTTCATCCTTCAGCATACGGGGACCCACGGTGAAGACCTGAAAGCCCCAGTAAGTTTCGAGAGTTCATTAGAACGAGTCTAACACCCCGTAGAACGTGGGGGTTGCAGATGAATAACCCTTCCATCCAAATAAGTTTTACTACGAAAAGCGCTGGGTAAAGGTGTAGCGTTTTGCTTCGCCCCCCAAAGATAGATGTGAAAGAACCCCAAAATCTAAGTGTTTTTGTAGCCTTTACTTCAACTGTTTGAGTGAGGCACCCATGTAACCTTGAGTAAAAATTTTAGACCCCAAGTAATTCCCCTCTTGGAAAAATTTGCAGGGGTTTTGCTCCTAAATAGAGGGAAGGAGGAATTTCCTTTTTGTGGAAATGATACAGGGTCTTGTTGGGGGAAAATTTGAACCCATGAAGTTGCCCACTGTAAAAAACCTGATTTATTGACCTGCATGTGTCCTTGCACACCCTGAACTTCCCCTGAGAGTACAGGTAAAGTCATCCACATACGATACATAGACAGAACTTGGAACAGCCTTTACAATGTCATTTTTTAGCAATGGCAAAAAAGGGCACACTTAAGACACCCCCTTGTGGGACCCCTTCCAGCTGATCTTCCAGATTAGAGAAACTGTTTCCCACCCGAACCTAAATTTCTGTTAGCAAGGAAGTTTTGTATGAAGGTGGGGTAATGCTCCCTTAAGCCAATGTCATACAACTTTGAGTAGCCAGTTTCCAATTAGATCATAACCCTTTTTCAAGGTCAAAAAAGATGCTATCAGTGACGTCGCGGGAAGGAATTCTTATCGTTTCCCCTTACAAGTGCATCGTGGTCGATCTAAATCTTCAAACCAATATTGATGGGGGAGTCAGCACGTTTTCCTTTTCTAGCATCCTGTCAACTGAATTTCCCATTTTCTCCACCCGGGCTTGCAGATGCAGGGTGGGGGAAAATTGGTTGAAATTTTCCGGTATGGAAGATCCTGCCGGGTTAGGGACAGGAATGATTTAGACTCTTCCTGTGGAGGCACTGTACCTCCATATATCCTTTTAAATAGGTCCAACAAAAAAATTTTGGGATCTCTCTGGTAAGGGAGATCTTTTGGTATGGAATATCGTATTTCCCCTGGGGCAGTTTTACGGCAGAGTGCAAAGCGATCCTTTCCCCTTTCCCAAAAAAAGGGGCAATTTGGTATGGAAGTTCTGCGCGTCTAGAAGACGACATGGGTGTTGTTCCTGTTAGCCCGAAAGGGAGAATGGGCGTGTAAGATGCCCCGGGGAGGAGATCTCCCCAGGATTAGTAGCCATAGAACATTTTTTATCTGTGATGACTTCCCATCAATCTTCAAAGCAGGGGGGACAGTGTTTGGGGCTCTTCCAGCGATCTTAGAAATTGCCCATCCCCAGCAAGGGGGGGCCCCAGAGTTAATAAAGGGGGAAAACTGTCTCCATGACGCCGTCTGGCCTCCTTTTAAAGCATCGCCGGGGTTTTGGCTCGGGTTTTTTTGTAAGGATAAAGGGTTTTACACACTGGGCGTCTTTCAACCCCTTAATGCAGTTTTTTTGCTCTGACAGCTTGGGATTCAAGACACCATGGTACGGAGGTCGCGGTAATGCCCGCACTTTTGGGAATGGATGTTCGCTGAAAGGTGAATTGTGATGGAAGTGATTAACAGATCTTGAAACATGGAAATCTTTTCACAGATCCAGCAATATGCATTTGATCAAAAAAAGTTTCCAGTCCGATTTTTCAAGTCCCCCATCTCTGCACCCATGGTGGAAACCATTACCTCCTCCAAAAGTATTGGAAAATGGTCGCTTCCATTAAGTCTTCCATAACCCGCCAAGGAAATTTATCTGGAATCAGGTGAGCAATTGACAGGTTATATTGGGGAATGTCCCAGTTTTAATTTGGAAAGGTGGGGTTTTCATGTTTAAAAAAAAAACCATTACTCAGGGGCAAGGACTCCAAGGTCTTCCGAGGGTTTACAAATGTCTCCCCCGAGGTGAGCCGACCATTTAAATCTCCCCAAAAGGGAGGAAAGGATGTGGCAATGCCCAGTTAGATCTTCCAATCATTTATGTTTAATTTGTGGGGGAAGGTAGTAGAGGGAACAGTGTAAGGGGTTTTCAAGCCCTTTTTACAGCCTTTTACCCGCAGTGTTGTTGAGGTGGGGTGGCCCGGAAGGGGAAAATCTTGACGACCCCTTTTTCTGCTACTCCCCATGAGGTCCATTGTCAAAAGTCCCATAATGGCTTGAATTTGGAATCTCTAGGGAAATCGGATGATTTTCCCTGGATAATTCCCTTTTAGGCATAAAAAACTGGGTTACAGAAGCTATCAGAGGCAGTTCTTCCCCTTTTGCAGAATTTCCCGGGAAGTTCCATTGGATTAGGGTATCCAGTTTTATTTAAAATATTTTTTTTTCATAAGGGGTTGGCAGCACCCGTGGTCAAGGTTTGCCCTACACCTTTAGGGTGCCCTTTCCGGATTTGGGGAGTCTTTTGAGGGGGTTTTTTACCCCTGGAAATAGTTTCCACAGGGTTCCTTTTGACAGGTCAGGATTTCTTTTCCGGACCCAAAAAACGTACCGAGCCTTTTTTTCAGGGGGGTTTGCAGCAGCAGAGGCCCCTGTGGATGTGGTGGGCTGGAGTTCACTGTTTAGACCCCTGGGCCCCCCTGCCTCCAAAGACCCCCCTTGAAATGAGTTTTTGAAAGACTCAGGATCCTTTGCCTGGGCAAAGGACAAACCCCCAGCCTTTGGTTCAGGGGCATTCTGCTAGCAGCAGAGGCCCCTGTGGATATGGTGGCGTGGGCGTCCCCTTGAGGCCTCTGGAGCCTACCGATGGGTCCAAAGACCTTACTTTGGGAGGAGGGGGTCTCTTTAATAGACCCCACTCCTACTCCGTTTTTGGTGGAATTCACCAGAGGGGGAGTTTCAGAATTGGGGACTGGGTTTTTAAAAAAAAGGGCAGAGTGTGTGGGTGAAGCATTGGAAGGCAAAGGGTTTGGGGGGAAGGAGGAGGGCCAGAACCGAAACAAAGGGTTTACTGGCTGTGCAAAAGCACACGGGCACGTCCTTTGCCCCGGAAAAAACTTTCTCCTTTCCCTATTATCAATACTTCTTTCCAAATTTGTACCTTTTACACTGCTTTTAAGAAGTTCATGAGCTTCTTTTGCAGTGGTAAAGCATATTTGGGCCTGGGGCAGTTTTTCCTTTATGACCGTGTACCACACTTAACAATTTTCTTTGGTTTTCCTTTTCTTAAAACGGCAAAAAAGTTTGGGTCCATGCCATAAAACCCCCGGGAGGGAAACACGCAAGGGTTTGGGGACATAGGCTTTACCTTTAGGTGGTACCATGCCAACTTAAATGATTCTGGGAAGCCAACGTATTAAAAGTTAGAAGGAGAGCGGGTAGATTCCAAAAAACCCTTTAACTTTCTTTTTTAAAAACGTTTTATGCCACTACATTTAAAATCTCTAGTTCCCCTAACAGTTTCTCCTCAGAATACCTATAGGTTCGGGAAAAAACAATTCCCTTTCATGATTTAGGGGTTTTTTGAGGAGAACATGAAACTTTAGCCCCAGGGAAGTGCATAGCACGCAGCGGTCACCCGTTGGGAGAAACCTCAATATTGGTACCATTCCGCTGGGGGGATGCGAGGATACGTGACATACTTCAACAATTTTTCATGTACTTCGAAAAATCAAGACCCTGATTTATAAAATTTAATGGTCTTTTACTATAGGTACTTTCTATATGAATGTTTTATATTTATAGGTAAGATTTCCTTTGTGGATTGAGGAGGCTTTTCCCCTTTTTTACCCGGTTTGGGACCCGGGGAACCCTTTTCGATTCCCCTTTTGCCCTTTTGGAAGTGGGAAAAGGGTTTCCAAAGTGACAATACGTGAGTTCCCGAGGGAAGGTGGGGGATTGCGTAGGTGTCAGGGGAGAGCTGATCTTTTTAAAAATTTTTTTGGGGACTCATACAAATTGGAATTTCATTTCCTCACCCCCCCACCCCCCCATGGAGCCCCAAAGAGGGGAAGTATAGTTGGGGGTCAAAATCTCCCAACAGCCACAGGGGTAATGAGGAAATATCGCAGCACTATTACAGTACTGAGGCAGTGGGGACCATCGCTACCGACTAAATAGTACCTGCTTGACCCCTAGAATATTTGACCGCCCATTTACTTGGGCGGGCCCCTTTATAAGCCGCCCCTAACCAAAAAAAGGACCAAGAGGGTGTTGCTAGCTGCAGGGGGCAGCTGCAGCATCGCTTAACCTCCAGGATCCTGTCTCTGGATACGGGAGCCACGCACGGCAAAAACGTGGGAGATTCTCCCTGGTCCAAGATGGGAAAGAAAACCAGGGGGGGGTGCACCATACCTCTCATAGGCCTTGGTGCACCAGGAAGCCATTTTTTCTCATCCCCATGGTGACCCCTCAGTATGGGTAGCCCCCCTGGTCCGGTCACCCGATCTTGGGACCTCAAGCCCCCCCACCGCGGCAAGGCGGGCCCCCATTAGGGGGGTCCCGTCAGGGAAATGGTACAATTTTTCCCCGGCCATAATCTTTGTAGAAAAACACAAAGGATTTTATGAAGCTACAGATGTTGCAGTTTTACCCATTTTGGGATGAATCCCTGACAGTTTTATTGGGTTAGGGGGATCCCCGTTCTTTAATTATTTCTTTAAAGGTTTTTCCCCACACCCCTTTAAACTGATTTCCATGACCCGGGAGTATTTTTTTAATGGTTGGGCAAAGAAGGACCCGAGCCTTTGCTTCAGGGGCATTGTTAGCAGCAGAGGTCCCTGTGGGGTTGGGCAGCTGGAGTCTTTTGCACAGGTTTAGGATTCCTTTGCTGGGCAAAGGGTGGCCTGAGGCTTTACTTTTGGGGCATTTTGCCAGAGCAGAGGCCCCTGTGGATGTGGTGGCAGTGGAGCTGTCACCCTTTTGGCCTTGGAGCCTTTAAAAGATGGCTCCAAAAAACCTTTTTTTGGGGGGAGGAGTCTCTTTTTAATGACCCTCCTCCTGCTCGTTTTTGGTGGAACAAATCACCCAAAGGCCCCGAACTGGGGTTTTAAGGGAAAGGGGAGTGTGTTTGTAGAAGAATTAGAGGGCAAGGGTGGGGGAAGGAGGAGGGCTAGAACCGAAGCAAAAAGGGCCTACCGGCGTGCAAAAAGCAAGGGCACGTCGCTTTGCCCGGAAAACTAACTTACTCCTTGCTCTTATTACCAAAATTCCCTTTTAAATTTTTTACCTTTTACATTGCTTTTAAGAAAACTTTATGAGCTTCTTGCAGTGGTAACAGCCTATTAGAACCCGGACAGTTGAATCCTTGAGGACCTGGTACCACACTTTACACATTTTTTTTGGGGCCCATTTTTTTTTATAATGGCAAGAGATGGCCCATGAAAATATGGCTTTTTCCTTTAGGTGGTTTCCATGTAAATTAACCGATTTTGGAAGGACTAATGGTTAAAAGTTAGAAGAAGATTGATGTCGCTGTTCCCAAAACCCTCAACTTTTTTCTTTTTAAAAGTTTTACTGACACTGATTAAATTCTTAGTTTCCCCTAAAGCTTCTCCTCAGAATACCTCACAGGGCTCGGGAAAAAAAAAAATTCCTTTTCCTGATTGAGGGTTTTTTTGAGGAGAACATGAAATTTGAGCACCAGGGAAAGTGCATATCGACATAGAGGTCACTTGTTGGTGACGAAACCCCAACTAAAGGCTACCATCCGCTGGGGGTGATGCGAGGATCACGTTGACATATTTAAAATTTTCGATTTTTTTCAAAAATATCAAGTCCTGATTGATATCCATCAATGGGTTTTATAAGGACTTACTAATGAAAGCTTTCATATTTCCCGTAAGACTTCCTTAGTTTATTTAAAGGGGGACTTTTTCCCCCTTTTTACCCGGTTTGGGGAGCCCGGGAACCATTACATTCCCATTCTTACCTTTGGAAGTGGAAAGGTTTTCCCAAAAAGAAAAAATGTTTTTTTTCCAGAGGGAAGGTTGGGGATTGTGGCGGTCGTCAGGGGGAGAGTTTTGATCTTTGTAATTTTAGTACTCATGCAAAATTTGGGAAATTTTTCATTTCCTCACCCCCCACCCCCCATGGACTCAATGAGGGGAAGCTATAGTTGGGGGTCAAAATCTCCCAACAGCCACAGGGGAAGAGGAAATATACGCAGCCCTTATTACAGTACTGATGGCGTCGCGGGACCCTATGCGCTACCCAGAATGTGTCTGCTTGACCCTAGCCATTTTTGACCCCGCCGATTAACTTGACCCGGGCCCTTTTAAGCCCCCCCCGTTAACCAGAATAAAGGACCAAAAGAGGTGGTTTTAGCGCAGGTGCAGCGTGCAGCACGTCAACCTCAGGGGTCCTGTTTGGTAAACAGGAGCCCCGCACGGCAAACACACGGTGAGAGTTCTCCCGGTCCCAAAATGGGAAGAAAAAGGGGGGGTACACCCTCCCCCCTCTTAGGCCTTGGTGCACCAGGAAGCTATTTTGTCTCATCCTCACTGGTGACCCTCCAGTTGGGTACCCCTCTGGTCAGGCTCATCAGATCTTGGGGACCTCAAGCCCCCCCCCGCAGCAAGGGCTCCCCAGGGGGGAAACCGAGGAGGAGGCCCATGGGGCGACTAGGAGGTCATGGCTTGGACAGCTCGACAAAAACCCCGTCGCCGGAGTTTGAGAGGGTGAGGGCCTGCCTGGAGGGCTCGCCATGAGGGATCAACGTGGTGAGAGCGAAGGGTGGATGCGGACATGCAACCCCCTCGGGGCTAGCACCTTTATGATGTGAGAAAGTAGTGTACTCATTTCCTGTATTTTCTGCCAAGCTCGGGACAAGGTTAGATGAAGCATCTAGAACGTAAGGAAAACCACGGGCTGGCCTTCTGGAGCAAACCATCTTTCTCGGCAATAAGAAATACTCCAACTTCACCCCCACCCTTTCTGTAACACAGATTTTTTATTTATCCTCACTCCCACGTCCAGACCGTATCCCTCAGAAACCCTTACTTTTTAAAAAAAATAAAAAACCCCAAAATTTAAAAAAAAGCAAACTGTTCACCCAATAGGGCCCTTCCACTCAACCAACACCCACTTTTTATTTGTTTACTATTTGGCGGTTAAAGT
>NC_051403.1:1362395-1367351 GCF_015228065.2 Penaeus monodon | reverse complement strand
TTAATTAAAAACCCTTTCAAGGTCAAAGAAGACGTACATGTGTTCTTGCAAGGAATTCTGTATAGCAGTTTTCCATCCTTACAAGTGCATCTGTGTCGATCTCAATTTCTAAAGCCATATTGAATGGGGTCAGCACCTTTTCTCTTTCTGGCAGCCTTGTCAACCTGAAATTTACCATTTTCTCCATCAGCTTGCAGATGCAGCTGGTGAGGAAATTGGTCTTAATTTACTGGTTGGAAACATTCTTGCCAGGTTTAGGGACAAGAATGATTATAGCCTCTTTACATGTGGATGGCACTGTACCCTATAGATTCCTATTGAAAAAGTCCACAGGAAACGTCTGGGAGCTCTCCATAAGTGAGAATCATTTGGTATGGAATATCGTCATTCCTGGGCAGTCTTATGGTAGTGCTGCAAAGCAGAGTCCATCTCCTTCGCAAAAATAGCAAGTTGTATGGAAGTTCTGATTTAGTCCTACTAAAACGACACTGGGTGTTGTTCAAGTTCAGCCCGAAGAGTGGAGAATCGGGCAGTGTAAGATGCTCCAGAGAAGATCTCTGCCATGGATTTAGCTAGCTTATTAGCACATTTTTTTTGTTGGTGATAATTATGCATCTATCTCAAGTGGATGGTGACAGTGATGTGCCTTTCCTGCGATCTTCCGCACTTGTCCATCCCATGCTAAGGGGGTCCCAAGTATCGATGAGGCATACTGGTCTCCATGATGTCCATCTGTCCTCCTTTAGCACTCGCCTGGCTTGGCTCATCTTTTTGTAATGGATCAGGTTTCAACTGCCTTAATGCAGCTTTCTTACTCTGACAGCTTGTTGGCATTCATCAGACCACCATGACCATCTCTGCACTATGCAATACCATTCACCTCCTCCAAAAGTATTGGAAAGTGGTCACTTCCATGTAAGTCTTCCATGACCTGCCAAGTGAAATTCATCTGTGAACAGGAGAGTGTCATGTTCACTTAAAAAACTGCATCTTAAGAAATGGACTCCAAGGCCCTTCCTCGAGGGTTGCACAAAATGTCTCCCCAGAGGTGATGCTGACCATTGAAATCCCCCAAGAGTAGAAATGGATGTGGCAACTGCCCAAGTAGATCTTCCAAATCAGTTTATGTGGAGGAAGGTAGATAGATGTAACAGTGTAAGATCGTGTCAAGCTTATTCCCCTCCCTTCACCCTGCAGTGTTGTCTGCAGGTGGAGGGACGGAAGGGAATATCCTGACGTACCATTACTGCTGCTCCTCCATGAGAACCATTATCTAAGGTCCCATAATGGGCTTGAATTTGGAATCCTCTCGGGGAAATCGGATGATTTTCCTGGTCTAATCTCTTGTAGGCATACACAAACTGGGTTACATGAGGCTATCAGATGTGCAGTTCTTCCCATTTTGCATGAATTCCCTGACAGTTCCTTTGGGATTAAGGTGTTAAAATTCTTTAACTACCTCTTCAAAAATGTTTGGCAGCATCTGTGGTAAAGGTTTGCCCAAAACTTTAGGTTTTCCCCTTTCCAGGATCTTGGGAGAATCTTTTGAGGGTTGTTTACCCAGAGAACTAGTTTTCAGGGGTTTCCTTTTTGACAGCTCAGGATTTCTTGCTGGGGCACTCCACTGCCTAGTAGTGGGGGCCCCTGTGGTTGGGGTGGTAGTTGGAGCTGTCCACCGTTGAGGCCTTGAAGCCCTGCCTGACGGCTCCAAAGACCCCACTTTGAAAGAGTCTTTTGAACAAGCTCGGGGTTCCTTTGCCTGGCAATGGGCATACCTGAGCCTTTGCTTCGGGGACATTCTGCCTAGCAGTGGAGGCCCTGTGGATGGGGGGCAGCTGGAGCTGTCACTTTTGGGGCCTCTGGAGCCTTACCTGATGGCTTCGAAGACCTTACTTTGGGAGGAGGAGTCTCCTCAACAGACCCTTCATTCCTACTCCATTTCGGGTTGAATTCCCCAGAGGCTATTTCAACAATTGGGGACTGATGTTTTAAAGGAAGGGGCAGAGTATGTGGTTTAAGAAGCCCCAGAGGGCAAGGTTGGTGAGAAGGAGGAGGGGCTAGACCAAGCAAAGGATTACCCAACAGCCACGGGGGTAATGGGGAAAATTACGCAGCCACTATTACGTACTGATGGCAGTCGCGGACCTATGCGCTACGACTGAACAGTGCCTGCTTGACCCTAGCCTATTGACCACTGATTGACTTGACCAGGCTTAATCAAGCCACCCGTCTAACCAGAATTGAGGACCAAAGAGGTGTGTTGCTAGCTGCTGGGTGTGTGTGCGCACGCTCACCTCCAGGACCCTGTCTCCTGGTAATAGGGTACGCCAGCATGGCAAACACACGTGGGAGAGCTCTCATGGTCCAAGATGGAATGAACCAGGAGTGGGTGCACCATCCCCTCTCATAGGCCTTGATGCACAAAGCCATTTTGTGTCATCTCTCACTGGGACCCCTCCAGTAAGGGTAGCCCTCTGGTCTGGCTCACCAGATCATTGGGACCTTAAGCCCCCCCACCGCGGCAAGGCGGCTTCCGTTAGGGGGGTTTTGATGACGGAGGGGCTATGAACTGGCAGGGAAGGCTTATGCAGAGCTGCTTCCTTTTTCCCACTAGGATAGCAGCGGTGGCAGCTGCAAGCGAGAAGGTATGCAAGCAATCACATCTAGATGACCCACCATTGCTTTAAATCCCCCTGAACATAAAACACCCATCCATACACTATTTTTGTTGTTTAGAAATTTGGCCATAGTGTTAGTGTTGGTAAAGGGACAAAATTAAATATAAATTGAGTGTAAATTTTTTTGTAGTAGTGATTTTAGTTGTTCCTGATTTCAAAACGTAAACTACCTAAATGCGATAAACAACTAACCTACAGCTTTTTTAACAGTAGAAGCAGTGAGTTGGTTTGAGAATATTTAATCATACAGTATAGGCATATACATTGAATAAAACAGCATATATACAAAACTATAACCATGTGTATAAAACTGACTTTCAATGTTTTTTTTCACAGTACTGATGATGGAGGTCTAGTTTGATCTCTCATCGTACTAGACGGATGTGTAAGTCGGCGCTCCTGTGCAACCTGTTATTCTTCAACTTTCTGGATTATATTCACTTTGCTACTACAAACGCTGTACAGTAACTACTCTTTACTTGTCATACTCGGCCCCCAAACCCGCTCTTCGCCTCCTTCCTCCCTTTTTCTGGATTTGTGTAAGGTTATTTTTTTACGTATGGTGCATCTTCGGTACAACAGAAACATTTTATTTCTCTTAAACATAGAAGTGATCCAAAGACTAAAAGATCTAATTTTTCATGCCTGGGGTAGCAAAGGGGGGCTGTCACATTCAGCAGCACATACCTGTAAATCTGGACAGGAACAAGGAAAGGAATCCCAACCCGCTAAACTTTACAGACACTTGAAGTCCCCCTACACATGGCCAACATCACATACCCCAACAACAAAATAGACAATCTGCACACTATATCACTTTGGAATCACCAGGTATTGTAGCCATCACAGAGGCGTAGCAAAATCCATGCTGATAGCATACTATACCTGACTACAGCATGTTCCATCGCCTCTGTACAAACGGGGAGGAGGGGTCATTCTCTTTTCCTAAAAAGACAAAATATATATAAAATATATATATATATATATATATAAAATTATATATATATATATATAATATATATATATATATATATACATTAATATACACACACACACAACTGGGATGTCATCATCATCATCATCAAGGGGCTAACGCCGACGGGGGCGCATGGCCGCATCCACCCTTGCTTTCCAGCGTAGCCAGCTCGGTCATAGCCGGATACCGCATTGAAGTCACCCGTAACAATGGAATATCTCACCGGGGCAATTATCTGCCACAATCGAGTTTTGGCATAGAACGCCTCTTTCACATCAATTTTATTACATCGGTAGGAGCGTATACAGCAATAAGAGACCTGAAGCCAAAAAGCATGCTTCAGTCTCAATGCCATAATACGCTCATCAACCGGTGTCACCCCAACTACCGAGGGGTTGAAGTCGGCTGGAGATGGCTATTGCTACACCCTGGAGGTGGTGACCATCGCTGCAGCCCGAACAGTATTAGTGAACCCCACACTGATCGTGCCGCTACCAAGTCTTCTCACCTCTGAGAGGGCAGCCACCTCAACTCCCAGTCGCCTCAATTCTTGCGATAGCAGAGGTAACCGCTCAATCTGCCGCAAGGACCGGATGTTCCAAGTGCCTACCCGGAAAGCACGCCTGAGATTAGGCCTCGGGTGGTCGCCACTTCTGCCGCCCCTGCCAATACAGTCCCAAATAAAGGGGGTCGGCAGGCTGTGGGACCGCCTATCCACCTGTGGGGTTCCTGAAGGCTTTGCCCCACAAGCTTCATGGTGGGTTGGCGCCTGCCGGGGCGCAGGCGGGACGAGTAACTCTCATTCCCAATCCTGAACCCGGACATTTGCCCTCCCAGCGGGACCCACAGCCCGCCTTACTTGCTGGGTGGGAGGGACAACACCCCTTCCCCCAGCATTTCCATTTATATTTGACGTTGTCAGTGGGTCTTCCTGGGGGGAGGGGGACAGGCAAGGCCCACCTCCTCCGAGCCGTCCCATTACCCCAGGGTGGCTAGGGGGCAGGAGTTGGTACGGAGCCAGAGCGTGTCCACACGCCGGTGGGCCATAGCTCCGTACCTCTGGGGCCTCCTGCTGCTCCGAGATCCCCCTCAGATTTAGCCTGGGACTGCAAGGTACCCAGTTACCCATGGGTGGCCACGAGGAGGCACTGCAGAAGTCTTGGTGAGGGAGAGGCTGTGACCTGGCGGGGGAGACTTATGCAAAAGCGCTCCTTTTTCGCACTGAGCTAGCCAGGGGTGGAAGATGCAGCGAGAAGTCTTGGGAAACACTTAACACTATCTAGGTACGACACCATCGCTTCA
>NC_051403.1:1337395-1357395 GCF_015228065.2 Penaeus monodon | reverse complement strand
GACGACGAAGAAGACGCTGATAACGTAGGCAGTTTTCATGCTGAATGATTATAATGTAACCGCCAAGTAGACGTTTTGTTAACAAGGCTGAGAATCGGTCACTGATGACAGCTAAAAGTGCACCACAATTTTTGAGGAGTGTCATTGGCGGTCGACATTTATGGGAAAATGTGCAGCATTCTCAGACGTAGTACTGTCTCGCTGGAAAATGTATCGGAGGATTGTGACATGGGATTTATTATTTTCCCAAAGGGAGTCAAATATTTTAAACAAAAATAATATTTATGCAATAGCTGTATATTTTTAAGCACTTTTATCATGTTTTGATTTATATAATTTTTTTGGGTGTTTTTGCCGTGGGGGGCAGAAAAATTTAAAAAAATAAATAAATCGATAAATGTTTTTTTTTTTCAAAGACAAAATATTTTAATTTTTTGGGTATATTTGTTTTTTTCTTCTTAATACAATTAGAGGTCTTTTATGCAAAAAATACTTTAATTGATCCTTTGGTAAGCATTTTTGCATTTAAGAATAAGAATTCCCTTTTTTCAAAGGAAATTGATAAAATGCAGAGAAAATGGTGGATGGGGTTTTTAGTTTTTAAACCTTATTAAAATTTTGAATGCTCCTTCCGAAGAAGTGACATGCTCGAAGACAGCAAATCGTGCCCGCTCCCCTCGTTTTCTGTTGCGAAGGGGAAAAATGAAAAATTGCGAGAAAAGCGAGAAGAAAAACTTGAATGAATGAGGGAATTAAAATTTCTGAAAAAATTATCGCGAAAATTTTTTGTTTGAGATTTGTATTGCAGCATGGGTAATCTTTTTATCTATAATGAAAGACTTTACGTTTTTTTTATCAAATTTTATGTTTTTTGCAAGGAACCCCAAAGTTTGACTTGGTAAAACTCACCATTTAAGTCAATCAATTCAATACATTTTTAGTTTGGTAAAGTATGTTTACCCCCCCAATTAGTTATAATCCCCATTTTTTACATTCGCGGAAAAATACGCATCGGCTTAGTCGAGGGGAAGGGGGGGAGGAGCAATTTAGGAGAAGGGTGAAGAAGCCCTCGCCAAAGATATGGATTTTTTGATGGGGAGAACCCGCCGTGAGCTAGGGGGAAGAGTGGGTGTGAAAAACGATGGCTACGAAGTCAAAAACCCGGGCGAGCATTTCTAAAATTTTCTAGCATCTAAACATGGGGGTTTCCCTTTGGTAAAATGTTTAAAGGGCTGCGATTTCCATGGTAGATATCTTTTAAGTATGGGGTTCTTCACGAAAGGAGACAGAAAATCTTCCATGGTGTCGCTCTTTTGCTCTTCCTCATTCGCACGCCCTTTAAATGGTTTAGTATGTCGAGAATCATTATTTTGGACAAGCGGGGGTTTTCCCCTGATACCTGTCTGTGGTCGCCCTTTTATTGGATATTGCCTGGACCCTTGTGGGTTTTTGGGGAAGGATTTTTAGATAAAAAGATTTTTTGTTAAAATGATAGAAAGCTATAACATTTAACCCTTACAATATTTCCCAAGTCTAAAAAAAATGCCGTTCATTACATTACTTCAATCCCTTGATTTAAAAAAAAGGGCATTTTGCTTTCTCTGAGTTATGAAAGAACTTTTCCCCCTTTTTATGAGGTAATGCGAATAGTTTTTTCCCCAAAAACAAATGTTTTTTTATTTGTCATTTAGAAAATATTGTTTGGGTTTGGGGTTTTCTCCTTAGGACTGTGTTTTCCCCCCTTTCTCTATAACTTACCCCCTGACTGTATGGGCCCGTCATAAACTTTTACTGCCATGTAAAACAAGAATATTTTATTAGACACACAACAAGAAAGCATTTATTTTTTATTTTAAAAAAATATTTGATTAGAAATATAAATTAGTTTTTGAAAAAATGGGTTTAAAGAAAAAAAAAAAAAAAAACGTTTCGTTGGAAAATCGCATGCGTCTGCTAAGATCTTCGCATAGGGGTGCCATGATATTTTTTACCCCCTGGTAAAAATACTAAAAAGTCCCTGCTTGGGTTTAAAATTTGTCTGTGCTTTGCCAATCACGAACCTTTATAAAGCTTTATAACATGGGGGGGGCAAAAAAGTTTTTCTTTTCCCCTTTTTTTTTCCATATTTCAAAAAAGTCGGGTTTTGAAAAAAAATTTTGCTAAAAGGAGGAAAATTTTTAACAATTTATCAAACCCCCTTTTTTTTTTTTTGATTTTTGAGATAGGTTTAATGGGTCTTTAACATTTTTCGCATGCAGCAACTGGGGGCATAGTGAAAAATTATAGGTGAAGGTTTTTTCTTATTGGCATCTTGTATATTAATTTATCAGAAAATTTTGAAGAGACGAGAACAATTTTTTTCAGGGGACGAAAGATATTTTCTCTTTGTAAAGTTTTAAAAAAATATACCCGTGTATTATTTAAAAATTTGGGCCTGAATGCGCAAACAATATTTGTTCCCTTTGCATCGTTCTTTTTTTCCTATAACTTTGTAGGAGGACATAGAAAATTTTTCGAGGGGGGGGAGTAAGCTGAAGGCTACCCCCTTTTCTGTGCTGATATTATAAAAGGGGAGGAGTATTGTTGCATCTCTTATGGAAGGATACGTTGTCGTAATAGTTATACTAGGGGCCTTTAAGGGGAAAAAAACAAATATATTTCCCATTGTAGATGTAAAACGTGGAAAGGGGAAGGAACATTTTAGGAAAAAAAACTGCATGCCCCCTTGGGGTTTTAATTTGCAAAAAAAAATTTGATCAACACGTGGTGTTTTGGGGGCCCTCTTTCCTCTCTATGGTCAAAGCCCTATTTCCTTTCTATGGGAAATCCACCGGCTTTATCTGAGGGGGCACAAAATTAACGTCAAGTGTAGCTCTCCTGACATTCCTGAGTAAACTCTTGATGAACCCCCACACTATAAACATAATAATCAAAAGGGGGGTTTTACTTTCAAATTTCAGTCTTAAGGAATGGGGAAAAGGGGTAATATAAAAAATTGTAACTTACATTTTTGATATATTGAACTAAAAAATCTTTAAAACTTGAAACTAAAAAAACTTAAATTGACACAGAGGTCCACTTCTCCACAAAGGGGTTGTATTCCTTTTTTTGTTTTCCCTTCCCTGAACCCTTTGTCTTACCGATTTTCCTCAAATTCCTTCATTTTTTTCCCTGTATCAGTTAAAGGGGTTTTCCTAAGGCAAAAGCTTTACAATCTGGTGATCTCCAAGAACTTCTCAGAAGCAAACCCCACAAAACCAAACAAAAACAAAAAAACCCTTTCCCTAAAAAAAAGAAAAAATGGTTCTTTTAGGAATGAAAAAAACAAAAAAGGTTCAATTAACAATTTCTTGTAGGAACTAACTATTTTGAAAACAAAAAAAATTGCATGATTCATGCCATTATATACGATCTGAGAGTTTTATATTAACTTAAATTTTAAATTTTTATGAAACACTCATTTTAGTAGAAGTATTATTTATTATAAAACTTCAATAACATTTTACTCCTTAAAGGGTTTTTTAAATCCTCAAAAATAACAGAGAGACATCAAAGGTACCAAGGCCACGGCAGCCACTAGTGTGAGAAGATATTTTTTTTACCATGTTTTTCCAATGTTTTTCTAAAAATGTTTTATTTGTTATGGTTCTGAAATCAGATCATAGTTTTTTAAAATTTTTATATTGATATTACACAGCTGAATTTTTCTTTTTTATTTCTGGTTTTTTAAAGAATTTTACAAACCCCTTTTTCGAGCTTACCGGGCACTTTTTTCGTTTCTCTCTCTCCTCGGTTAGACCTAATATCGGGTTTTAGCATTGTATTTTCTTAATTTTTTTAAACATTTTTTAACCCCAAAAATTTTTACAAGCAATTTTTTCGTTTTAATCAAAAACATATACCGGAACTTAAATAAATTTCTCCAGAAACAAAATAAATACATTTTGGGTTTTTTCATTAAAATTCCATTATATAACCTTAATATAATAAGAAACAGTAAAATAAATGCTTTTACCCTCTAATTAAAGAAAAGTTTGGGGGGGGAAACAAAAAAAACCTAATTTTGTAGGGAAACCCCGCATTTTTTACACTGCCCTTTATCTTAGTATACTAAGTAAACGTATTAGCACCTGATAAAAAAAATGTAAATAAGTATCTTTTTTCTAAGAAAAAAAAAAAATATATTTTTCTAAATAATATTTAAGTACAAATTATTTACCGCTAAAGTAAAAGAGATAATAATTAACATAGAGAAAAAGCCCAAGTAAGTGAGGTTAAAAGGGGTGGTCACAGACGAATTTTTTGGGGTATTTTTATTCAATTAGTGTATTACAGTGGGACAGGTGGGGGCGCTTTTGGTAGAAAATTAGGCGTAAATATAAAGGGGAAACCCCCATTTTTGCTCGGGTTGTAGATCCCTTAAAAAACAATTGGGCTCTCAAAATAAATCGGGGCCCAGCGTTTTTCAGTCTATCTGAATTTAAACGTTGTAAGGCCCAAAATTTTCAACGTATGAGATAGGGGTTATCGCATTTTACTTTTACCAAAATTTTAACCCGTATTGTGTTATCGCCTTTAGGGGGCTGTGTTTTTGTAAGCTTGGGGGAGTCTATAAATACAAAAATTTCAGATCCTTTTTAATAAAGTATTTTTTTATAAGATATCCTTGGGATGTAAAAAACGGCTAGAAACATGTTAAGAGATTGAGGATAGGGGAAAACAGTTCAAAGGCGCATGGAAATAGGCCAATGGTATTTAAAGCCCTGTTTAGTCGTGGGGAGGACAGGGGAGATAATACGCCAAAAAAAAAAGAAAAGAAGAAATTTTCAGTGGAGAAAACCCCAACCTTTTCACTACAAAAAAATAAATCATTCGCCACCCGGAATACAGCAAAGAAAAGAAACGGGTGGGTTGTTTTAAAACGCGGGACAGGACTGTATTTAAAGGGGGAACGATGAAGGACAAAGGGGGAAATCTTCCCGACAGCTCTAATTTTCGGGTACATAGATGGCCGGGGCCATGCCCTTAAACTCCAAGAGGCCCCCGGGAAGATGAAAACTATCCAATATATTCTCATCATTAACCCAAAAGTGAGAAATCGTTTGCAAACCGAATGAACCAGGATATATTTCTTTTGCAAAACAAAAAGCTTTTAGAGGAGGGAGGGGGGGTGGGCATTTGAGCCAAAAGTGCAAGCACGAGTTTTCTCCTTCCCCATCGTTACACCATATACGGGGTTGACGCAAAATAGTGTGATGGAAATAGAAAAATAAAAAATATATATTGTACAACGAGTTTTTAAACCTTTTTAGTTTTCTTGATTTTTTATCCCTGTCACGGCGAGGGGGCGGAACGGTAATTTTTGGTCATTAACAGACCGTTGTTGGGGCCGACTGATGGGGGGGGGGGACGGGGGAGGGCGTTAGGTATGATTTTTGACAGTTTCTTTATTAGGGGGGGGTGGTCCTCTCGTAACGGGGCAATTCCGATCCGGGACAAGTTCAAACACGATGAAAATTGCGGGGGGGGGGTGTGGAGGGGAAAAAGGGGGGGGATGAGGGGCGACGCCCGGATTTGGTTGGATTAGATTGCATCATTCATTTGGGGGGTGATCATCGGCTCAGTGCAGGGCTGTTTATCTCCTTAAGTAGGAATTTTGATTTTTTGTTTGCTTCTTTTTTTTCTATATTTCTTTGGGGGATGGGGGAAGTGGGGCAGGGGCGGTAGGAAGGGAAAGGAGGGTTTTTTGGAGAGGAGGAGGGGAGGGTGAGAGGAACCCTTTTGGTGTGTGGTTTTAATCACACGAGTTCCTTCCCCAAACGCCTACAAACCCTAGCGGGATTGATGAAAAAATGGTTTAGGAGGAAAGTCTATCGCAGACGAAGAGTATCATTTTTTTATTCCCCTTTGCAATATTTGTGGGTGTGTGTGTGTGTGGGTTTTGTTGATGGAAAAAGAAAAAAAAAGTATTATTTACAACGAGTTTTAACTTTTTAGTTAATTGTATTCTTATCCCGGGCACGACGAGGGGGGAAGAAAAGGTAAAAATTGGTCATTAGCAAGCTGTTTTTGTGACCCCACCTGATGGGGGTGGGGGGGGACAGGGGGGGGTGTTGGGTATTTATTATGACGTTTTATTCTTGGAGGGGGGGGCATCGCTGTAACAGGGTCAATTCTCATGGGGAAAGTTCAAACCGATGAATATTGCAGGGGGGGGGGGGGGGGAAGAGGAGGGGGGTGAGAGGGAGGTGGGTCATCAGTGACACCTGGATCGGGTGGATTTTGATTGCACATCATTAGGGGGGGGATCAAGCACTTCGTGCAGGGGCTGTATTATCCCCCTAAGTAAGACTTGTGATTTTTTTTGTTTGCTTTTTTTTCGGGGGTATTTTTGTTTGGGGATGGGGGATGGGGGAGGGGGGGGTAGGAAGGGGAAAGGGGGGTTTGGGTTTTGGGGAGGAGGAAGGCAATTTTCGATCCCGGGACAAGTTCAAACCGATGAATCATTAGGAGGGGTGGCACTGTCTGTAACGGGGGCAATTTCCGGTGGAGGGGAGGGGGTCATCTGTGACACCGGGATCGGGGTGGATTATGATTGCCTATTCTTAGGAGGGGTGATCATGTGTTTTTAACTGGGGTTAAATTTTCGATACAGGGACAAATTTTAAAAAATGATGAATATTGCGGGGGGGGGGTGGGAGGGTATGGGGGAGGGGTAGTGGTGGGGTTGGGGTTAAAGGGGGGGGGAGGGGTCATCTGTGGTACCGCATATGGTTTCAGAGAGAAGGGGAGGGGGGGTCCCCCAGGTGTGTGCTAATGATTTTGGGGGACGGTCATTTATAATGATTTTGGTTACGGTCATTGATTGCGTTAACATTTTCCGGTCATAACCTTTGTGATGCGTAAGGGTGAGGCGTCTGCCGCGCCCGATTGAGAGGAGGGGGGGAAGATTCTTAGGTCGGTTTTAAAGATTCCAGTTCCATCATGATTAGATATCACTTTTTAATATGCCTACTTTTTTGTTTGGGGCCCTGAACGACCGTAAGGTAGTTTTGGTGGCATGCTAAAATCATTTAAATAGATTAAAGATTCCGGTTACGGTTTTTGATTTTGTAATCACTTGCGGTTCGGTATTTGGGTTTTGAAACGATTGGGGGTTTCGGGGTTTTCATTACCCCATTTCCCGGGTTTTCACCCTCATGTACGATTTTAGTGGCGTTTTGTCCCAAAAACCTCTACTTTTATATAATAAAATAATATAAAATATATATATATAATAATATAATATATTATTATTAATATTTATATAAATATTATTATATATATTTATTTAATTTTTTATATATATATATATATTAAATAATATATTTTATATATATATATATTAATTTAACAAGAAAAGAATCCGGGCCACATCCGCACGCACGGATTTTTAAATTTTGGGTTAGTTTTCCAGTTTCGAGAGTCATGCGAGTTACTCCTAAAAAATTTAATTTTTTCCGTGCGTGATCAAAGGGGCTATGGGAGTCCCACCAGACAAATAAAACCACTGCTTGAGATATCAATAAGTGAAAGCTTTGAGAGTCAACCCCGGGAAGAAAACCGGGAGTCGGAATCCCGAAGGTGCTTCGTTTCACTCTTTCCCCGGGAACTCTTTCGACGTGTAGTGAAATTTCCCCCAAAAAAAAAACGGGACATCTTGAGGGGGGTCCCAAGCTATTTGTGGGAAAGCGGGACCACAGAATTCTCTCGTGGCCCCCCATTTACCCCGCCCCTGACCTTGCCCATGACATGGGCACCCCAAACATATGAAAAAATAGTGTTCTTGGATTAACGATTTTAATTTTTACTTAGCATCTTTATGAATTTTTAAAAACCCCCGGAAACCGGGGGTTTTAGACCCCTTTTTAACCCCCCTTTTTGTTTGCGCCCTTTAAAGACGCTGCGGAAAAATCTGTAAAAAAAACGGGGGGGTCCGCTCGAACGGCCCCAAGTTTAAACTACTCTCTTCCTCATTCAACGAAAAGTTTGCTTTTGCAGTGAGGTTTTTTTCGTACCAGAGATCCCGGGCGGGGAAAACGCCAGAATAGGGGAAATCCTGCTGTAAAAAAAAGGGAAAAAGGGGCCCTACTCAGCCTTTTTTTTTATTTTCTGTGGTGATTGGGCGGTACGAAAAAAGCCCATTGTAAGATAGAGGTAAGCAGTTTTATACACAAATTTTTTTAGAATTTTCTTTTTTGTAATTTTTCTCATGTCCAAAAAAATTTTATGTCCGTTTTTTTTCCGTGTATTTGGGGGTTTTTAAAAAAGGGTTTGTCCCCAGGCTTTTTGTTTTTTAAAAAAATTTCTGTAACAATTTTCAAGAGCAAAGGTTTTACCCCCACCCCCATCCCCGCTCCTTTAGAAATTTTAAAAATTTAAAAAAAAATTTCTTTAAAGAGTTTAAATTTAAAAGGGGACTTGCCAAATTAGTAAAAGATCATTTTAAACGCCCGTGATCCCAAACCCCGCACAGTCGATGCCCTTTTCCTTTGGACCAAGCTTAGGGAGAGGGGGGAGCATGCTACATAAACCCAAACGGGTTGTCCCACATTTTTAAACCCCCCCTTAACTCAACCTTTAGGGGAGGGGGGTTTAGGGGAAAAATAATGTCATTTTATGTGTGTGGGTTTTTTTGAAAGTATTTAAATTTTTAAAAAATTTTTAAATATATAAAAAAAATTTATATAAAATATATATTTTAAAAAAAATATATTTTATATATATAATAATATAAAAATTTTAAAATTTTAGAATAATAATTATATAAAAAAGAATTTTTAAAAATTTAATATAAAATAATATTAAATAATATATAATATAATTAAAATAATATATATTAAAAAATAATATAAAAAAAATTTAGATATAATATATTATTTATATATAAAATTTTATATAATAATAAAAAAAATTTTAATATATCTTATAAAATTTTATAATTAAGATATATATATATTATATATATATAATATATATATAAATTTTTAAGATATAAAATAATATATATATATATTATTTTAATTTTTTTTTAAATAAATTTTATATAAAATATAATAATAGAAAAATTATAAATTATAAAATTATTAATATTTTAAATTATAATAAATATTAAAAAGATAGAAATTATTTTTATAAATTATAATATAAAATTATATATTAAAAAAAAATAAAATAATAATATATATAAATAAATAAAATAAAAAAAATATATATATAATATAATTTTAGAGAAATTTTTTTTAATTTTAAAATAAAAAATATAAAAAATTTTAAAAATTTTATATAATGAAAAACTATAAATTTTTAAAGATATTTTATAAATTTTATAAATTAAAAAATTTTTTATATAATATTAATATAATATTATATATATTTTTAATATATTATTATAGAATTTTTTATAAATATAATAATATATATTTTAATATATAAATAAAATAAATATATAAATTTTATATAAATTTTAATATATACTTTTATATAATATATTTTATTTTATTATATATAAATATATTATTTTAATATTTTAAAATAAAATAAAATTTTTAAAAAATATATATAAATATTAAAATATATATATAAATTTTTAATATTATAAATAAATTAATATTATATATATTATTAATAATAGATTTTATTAAAAATTTTAAATTTTGGCACCCCAGTGGGTTTTTTGTCCCCGGGCAAAACATGGTTAACATAAAAAAGGATGCCCGGGCAGGTTTTTAAACATAAAGGGGACCGGGGAAAGGGGACGAAAATGGCTTTGAGCAAAAGGAGGGGGGAAAAACAAGCAAGATGGGGAGGGTTGGGTGGCCCCTGTGAAAAAACCCCCGTGGGGCCCCCTTTGGGGACCTGAAAAATTTTTTTGGCCCTTTTTATAAGTTTGCATCGTGCAGTTGGGAAGCTGGTTCCCCCGTTTTGTGTTTAGGAAAAAGGTCGGGTAAATAATTGTTAAAAAAAAGGAAAGGGGACGTAAATTTGTGTTTTTTTTCGTGCCCTGCCTCCCCCATTTTGGCTTTTTCCCCTCAGGGGTTTTTTGGGGCCCGCGTTTGTTCGGGGGCCTTTGGAAAACTTTTTCAGTGTTTCAGGGCCCCCTGTGGAAAAAACACGTTTGTTGCCTGGGCTGCCTTGTTTTGGGGCGGAGAGACGAGGGGGGTTTTCGGCAAAAAACCCCCAAAGGGTGCCCGGAGTGGGATTTGTAAATTTTTATCAGTGACGCGCCGTTTTATCATGCCCCAAAAAGATGGCGGTAGCCATGGGGGAGAGGAGGCTTGACTGAGGCGGGCATGAGGGGGAAAGGTTTTTTTAAACCCCCGAGCCAGATGGCCCTGACACTGCCATTGGGGGTTTAGAGGGGGGGAAAAGGGGCCCCCAAAAGGGCAAAAAAGAGCAGGGCCCCAGAGGGCACACGAGCAGGGCACCTTTCCGTCGAAAACAGGAAAAAGGAAAGGGGCCCCGGGGAAAACAGTTCTGCCAACTTGGGAGGTTTGTTTACAGGGGCAATTTGACCTGTGAAGAGGGAAAAATCAGCATTTTACCCCAAACAAGGCCGCAAAAAGCGTAAATTTGTAAAAACTGAGGGAGGAGGGCGGGAATCGGAAGGGCGGGGGGTTCGGGGGCCGGGGGGAAGTGAAGGGGGGAAAGGGGGGCGTCATAAAGGATTTAACTTTGCAAGCAGAGAAGGCAGACGAGGCTGGAAAACAGATCCGGGATGGTTCAGTTTTGCTGGGGTCTCCCGGGGGCCGTGGGGGAAAACCCCCCGGGGCCTCGCACCCGTCGTGTCGGAGCCGGGGTCGCGGGCAGAAGGCGGGGGCCCCAATCGGAACCGCCCCCTTTGGGAATAGGGGGCGAAAAAAACTCGGCCCCGGGGTAAAAAAAAAACCCCCTTTCTCGGGGGCCTCCCTCCCCCCAAGGCGTTTTAGTTTCCGGCACGGGGTTCTCCACCCTGAAGCCCCTGGGCCCCCCAGCCCTTTTCTGTGGGGGGCGAAAAACCCAAAACTGAGTAAAAAGGGGGAAAAGGTGGTTGGGAGGCTTTAATGCCCCCCCCAAATTTAAAAATGCTGGCATCTGCCCAGGGCGGACCCCAGGAAAGGGAAGGCCCCCCAGCTGGTAACGCGCAAAGGGGGCCCCCGGTGGTGGAAGTTTTGGGGAAATTTTGCCCCCCCCCCAAAAAAGGGCCCTTACACCAGCGGGGCAGAGGTTTTAAAAAAGCCTTTTCGGGAAACCCACCCGGGTTTATATCGGGCGCGTTTGAAGAAGTGGACTCTTTAGCGTGGCGAGACACGCCCCAGCGGCCCCGGATGTGGAGGCCTGGAAAAGGGGGGGTTTGTCCCCTGGGGCCCTGCGGAAGAGAGGATGGTGGTCCGGGGCCCGGGGTTCTTTTTTGGGACGCTTTGCAGGACCAGGGGCTGAAAATTTACGAAAAGCAGGAAACACCTGGGGGGACCTGCAGGTGGCGCTGGCGGGGGGGGGGGGTTTTGAGGCCTTCCTAAAGGCAACCAGGGGCCTAGGGCAAGTGCTCGGGCCCCCCCATGACCCCGGGGAGGAAAGCAAAAAGTGGAAAAGGTAAGCATTGGGGAAAGGGTGAGCCCAAAGCATTTTTTAAAGGGGCTTTTTTGGCCGCGGGGGGGGGAGGGGTAGGGCACGGGGACTTAAGCGGTGTGGAGGGACGGGGAAAACGTCCTTAAACCCGGGGACGGTTTCGGAGCCCCACCGGGTGCGGAAAGGGAAATGTGGAAAAGGGTTTCCCCAATAGGGGCATTTTCCAAAGGGCAAAGGGAAAAGGGTCGGGGCAGAAAACTCGGACGGGCTAGAAAAGGGGGGCCGAAACCCACCCTTTCCCGGGGTTTCCCGGGGCCCCCGACTTGGGGTAAAGTTTCCCCGTCAAAACCAGCACGAGCAGGGGGGGGGGGTTAGTAGAGGGGGAAAGCCATGCCCCCGGGACAGGGGCCCACTGGGGGAAAAGCCCCTAGTGGGGCCCGATATGGGGGGCCACAATGAAACCTTCCAAAAGCCCCAAACGGGGGACTGGGGGTTTTACGGGCTTTGTGTGAGTAAAAAGGGGCCAGTGGGGGCCCTCGTTTTGGGCTTTGGGCAGCCCGGTGCAGCGGTTTTCCCGGTGATGTGGCCGTTTGGGAGAGCACTTTTTGGGGGGCCCTTTGTTTACCTGACGAAGAGTAAGGGTGTGTCGACCTTGGAGGGAAGCGGGGTGGGGGTGCACGGTGAAGGGTGCCTTGTTTTCAGGGGGTTGGGGGGGGCCCGAGGTAGTACGGTGGGGGATGCACCTTCCCCCCCGGGACAGAGTCTAAAAAAAAAAAACCCCCCGGGTTTTTCGAATGTCAAGAGGGGAGGGTGTGGAGTGGGGGCCCTTTGGGGAGCCCTTTAAAAAACCCTCCCAGGGCTGGGCGTAGCTTTTTGGGCGGGGGGGCCTTTTTGGAAACCGGGGGAAAGGGGTTATTTTACATTTTGGTGGGCTAATTCTCCGAAAAGGGCCCCCAAAAGGGCCGCGGGTGCAAAGTGGGCCTTGTGGGGAAGGGGGAGCGTCCAGAAGAGTCGTCGGGGAGCGAGGGGGTTGGTTTGGGTTGGGGGCCCCGTTTGCCTGAATTCCCAAGGACTTGGCGCACCATCTGTGGCTTTTCCAGGGGGCCGGGAAAAGTTTTACTCCTGGGGCCATGGGGAAAAAGAAGATAAAAGTTAGCCCATTTTAGGGGGTGGGGGAAAGTGGCAGATCCCTGACCGGATGGGGGACGGGCTTTTGGCCCGGTTTGGGGGCGATGCAAAAAATGATTTTCAATTACTTTTATTTTGTTTGAAAAAATTTTTGTTTTTTTTGAGGACTAATTTTTTTTTAAAATTTTTCAGTAGTTTTTTTCAGGTTTAGGATGCCAAAAGCAGATGGGTTTTGCTTGATGGGGGGGGGATAGTGCTAAAAAGGGGGGTCTTTGTCTTTGTGCAAAAACAGTTTTAAAAAAAAAATAAAAAAGGTTGATTTGGGGCATGTGTTAACATAAAAGGGATTTGGGAAAACAGGACGCAACGGCGTGAGGAAGGAGCGGGGAAAACAACCCAAAGTTTAGACTGGGGTTGGGTGCTCCCCTGTGAAGACCTCGTTTGTCCCCTTTGTGAGATAAAAAACTTTTGTTGCCCTTTTATAAGCGGCATCGGGCGTGGGGAACATGCTGGTTTCCCCCTGTATTGTGCCATAAAAAAGGGTTTACGGGAAATAATTGGGGAAAAAAAAGGGAAAAAGACTGTCATTTTGGTTTATTTCGGGCCCTGCCTCCCCAACTTGGCTTTTCCCCCCTTGGTTTTCGGGGACGTGTGGTGCTCGGGCCCTTTGGAACTGTTCAGTTTTCCCCCCTGTGGAGAGCACGCCATCGGCCTAGCCCCCTTTGGGTTTTGGTGGCAGAGAGCCGAGGGCCCCCCGGTTTTGGGAAACCCAAAAATATAATATATAAAATATATGTTGTTTGTGTGTGTGAAAACATGAAAAATAAATAACCATAAAAAGGGTTTTATGTGATCAAATTTTCATCTTAGAGGTAAGAGAGAAGGGTAATAAAAACCCAAATTTCATAATTTTGGGAATTTTGATATATTGAATTAAAATCTTTAAAAATTTAAAAATTGAAAACACAAGCCCACTTCCCATAAGGTGTGTAGTTTTTAACGTCTTTCTTATGTTTTCCTTTGAACCCTTTTGTCTGTACGGGGGACTACCCCAAAATTTCCTTTCATTTTTCCCTTGGATGGGTTCAGTTTAGAGGATTCCTAAGGAGGGGGCATCTGCTTACAATTGGGGATCTCCCAAAAAGGGACTTCCCAAGGAGCAAACACAAAAAAAACCAGAACAAAAAACAAAAAACCCATTCCAAAAAAAAAAAGGAAACAAGGGTTTTCTTTTTTAAAGGAATGATAAAAAAATTTAAAAGGGTTTCAATTAATTAATTTTTTGTAGGAACAAAACATTTTGGACAAACAAACAAATTCAATACCCTTTTGCCTTTATGTACGACTGAGTAGTTTTATTTTATAAATTTAAAATTTTAAGTTACCCCCGGCCCCCTTGTCTTCTGCCACCAACAAAAGGGCGGGGCTAGGAAAGGGGGCGGGGGCTATCACAGGGTCGTAAAACACTAACAGTTCCAAGGGGGCACCAAGCCCCCCACAGCACCCCCAGAACACCAAGGGGGGGAAACCGCCAAGGGGAAAAGGAAAGGGCCCGAAAAAAAAACCAAAAAGGGGACAGTTTTTCCCTTATTTACACAAGTTATTACCCTTTCATTTTTTAAAAGGCAAAAATTTTTTTTTCAGGGGGGAAACCCGCATGTCACAAGTTATAACAGGGGAACACAAAATTTTTCGGTCAAAAAAGGGGGACCACAAGGTTTTTCACAGGGGCAGAAACCCCCAAATGGTTCTTGGGGTTTTCCTCCGGGTCCCCAGCCAGTTGCGTCCTGTTGCCCCCGGTCCCCTTTATGTTAAAAACATGCCCAAAGGGATTTTTCATGTTTAAAACTGTTTTTTCAAAGAGGGCCAAAGGGGGCCCCCTGGGGAAACACTAATTTCCCCCCCCCTCAAGCAGAAAGAAACCCTTTTGCTTGGGGCATACCAAAACCTAAACAAACTACAGAAAATTTAAATAAATTTGGCCCAGGGAAAAAAAATTCTTTCAAACAAAAGTAATCGTAATTGGAAAAAACAGTTCTCAGGAAAAACACAAAAAATCTTTCATCCCGCGGGAGCTTTCTTTGCCTCGGGTGGGGGTCGCCTGGGGAGGGTTTTAGGCGGCGGTAGATTGGGGAGGGCACCCAGAGGGGTTTTTTTCTGCCCCAAGGAAACCCGGTTTAGGGCACCCCCTGGGGTCGTTTCATTTGGCCTCAGTCCAAATGCTGCCCCTTCCCCCGGGTCAGCGGGCGCCACGTCCTCATCGGGCCCTTTCGGGGCAACCCTCATTTTCTTTTTCCCCCATTTTGGGCCCCCGGAGGGAAACCTTTCCCGGCCCAAAGGGAAAAGCCCCAGCGGTGCCGGGCCCAAATCCTCGAGGGGAAATCAGGCAACGGGCCCCCCACCAACCCAAATTTTTCCCCCTCCCTTTGGGGTGCCCCCACCTTTTCCCCACCCAAGTGCCCGCTTTTTCACCCGCTGGACCTTTTGGCCCCTTTTCGGAAAAAGTTAGTACCCCCCCCCCGTAACCCAACCCCCCCCGGGCCCAAAAAGGCTCCCCAAAACCCCTACGCCCCCCAGCCAGCTGCAGGTTTTGGAGGGGGGCCCCCCGGGGGCCCCCCTTTTTTCCCCACATCACTCTTGGGCAGGGCGAAACCCGATTTAGGGGGCTCTGTCCGGGGGGCAAGGTTTCCCGTTCGCTCAGCCGTAACTCCTCGCCCCCGCCAAACCCCTTTGGAACGGGGAAAAAGGGGACCTCTTCCCCATGCAACCCCCCCAACCCCCCCGCCCTTCCCTTTCCAAAGGGCGGGCACCCACCCTTTTTGCGTCCGGTTCAAGGTACATTTCCCCGGCCGGCCCCTGCAAAAGGGCTGCCCCCCAAAAAACGGGCCTCCACTGGCCCCTGAGCTGCACCCCAATGCCCCATGGGGAAACCCCAAAAGTCTTGGTGCAATTTAATTGCTTGGGGGAAACCCTTCCGGTTTGCAAATGGGGTCCTTTTCAGGGCCCCGTGTCCACTGTCAGGCGCATGGCCCTTTCCCCCCCTTTTTGCAGTGGGGCCCCAGGCCATGGTTGCCTTAAAAGGGAAAGGGCCCCGAATCCAAAGGGCCCCCGCCCGCGGGCCCCTGCAAAGGGCCTCCCCCCGGGGGCCCTTGGGCCTAGATTTGGGCCGTGCGGTCCTGCCCAAACATCAACAAAAAAAATTTCGGGGCCCGGCCCCCTCCCTTCTGCAGCCCCCGGGTTCCCACCCCCCTTCCAGCGCCTCCCCTCCTGCGCCGTGGGTAGTTCTTTGCCCCGTCACCGGGCCGCTCCCCCCCGGAAACCGCCCTTTCCGCGGTGGGGGGGCCTTTAAAGGGCCCCAAAGATCTGGTGAGGCCCGGGCCAGAGGGGTACCCCTCCCGGGGGTCCCGGGGGTGGGGCCCCCGGTTCCGGTGCCCCGGCCCCGGGGGGTGGGGTCCCCCCCGGGTTTTTTTCCCTTTTTGGGGCCCTCCCCGTTGTTTGCCGGCTGGCCTCCCCTTTTCCCCCCCGGGGGAATTGTCCCGGGTTTTGGGGGCTGCCCGCCCGCGGCCTGCCTTGCCCCCCCCTTTTTCCTTTTTCTGGTTTCCTCTGTGGGGCCCTTTCCCCCCTTCCTTTCCCCCTCCCCCTTTCCCCCCCTTTTCCCTTTTTTCTCCCTTCCCTTTTCCCCCATTTTCCCTTTGGGGTTTCCCCTTCCCCCCTTGGGGGGCCCTTTTTTTCCCCCTTTTTCCCTTGGGGTTCCTTTTTCCAAAAGGGGTTTTCAGTTTTCTGCCCCCCCCCTCCCCCCTTTTCCCCTTCCCCTTTTTTTTTTTCCCTTGCCCCCTTTTTGGTCTTTTCCCCCTTTTTCCCGTTGCTTCCCTTGGCCTCTCCCTTTTTCCCCCCTTTTCCTTTTTTTGCCTCCGGTGCTTCCCCCTTGTCCCCTGGGGAACTTTTTGTCCCCTCCCTTTCCCTCTTTTTTTCCCCTTTTTCCTCGTTTCCCCCCCCTTCCCTTTTCCCCCGGGGGCCCCCTTCCCCCCAAAAATGGGCCCTCCCTCACCCCTTCCTTGGGGTTGGTTTCCCCCCGCTGTCGGCCGGCCCGCTTCTTTGGCGTTGAAACCCCACCCCCCCAGGGATTGTCCCCTTTCCGTTCCCCGGGGAACCCCCGGGCCCCCGGCCGGCGGTGTGGGGTGGCCCGGCCCTCCTTTGGGGGCGTTTGCTCCTCGTTAAATTTTGGGGCCCCCTTACCTGGGGGTGGGGGCCGGGGGGATTTCGGGGCCTCCCTTCCCCCGCCTGGTAGTTGGGCCCCCCCCCCAAGGGGAAAAAAAGAATTGGTAATGGCTAGCCCAAACCCTGGCGAGATCTCCTCTGGGGATCTTTAAATGCTCGATTTTCCAAATCTTCGTGCGAAAAAAAAAACCCCCCATTGTCGGGTTTTCAGTGGGAAGCAGCAGGGAAAATTTATACAAAACCCGGGCCCTTTTTGCGCCCGGAGATGGGTCGCTTTCAGCCTGCCGTAAAACTGCCCCAGGAAGGGGCCCATTTCCAATCAAAGATATCTCACTTACCCGGGGGTTTTCCCCCCGTTTTGTTGGGGCCCTTTTTCAAAAAGGAAACATAGGGGGGGCACAAATGCCATCCAAATGGAAAGAGGTTTTCATTTTTTTCCTAAAACCCGGCAAAGAACTTTCCCCCACCCGGAAAAATTTCGACCATTTTTTTCTCACCAGCGATCTGCAAAATGAGGGAAAAGGGAAAAAATTCAGGGTTTACAGGTTTCTAGAAAAAAAAAAAAGTGGGGGGACCCCATATCAAAAGCTTTTGAAAATTGGGGAACGCCCCCAAAAATGAAATTGTGAGGATGGAAACGTATTTCAAAAATTTTCCCTTTGCACCAAAAACGAGTTTACATGTTAGCAGTCTTCTTTTACCTTTTTCGAGGCCAAAAGAGGGGGGGTTGGACCGGGTCCGAGTTTTCCGCCCCCTATACCCAAGGGGGCGGTTTTCCCATGGGTCCCAAACCTTCTGCCCGCGCCCCCCTGGCCCCACAAAGACGCTGCGAGGCCCGGGGGGGTTTTCCTTTCCCCGGACCCCCGGAGGGCCCCCCGTTTAAACGATTCTTTGGATCTGTTGCCAGAAACCCCCGTCCCCCTTACTGCTTGCAACGTTTCACCTAAAGATGCCGGGTTTTCCCCCTTTTACTTCCTCCCTCAGGGCCTGAACTTTGCCCCCAGAGTCCCGCACCCCCTTCCCTCAGTTCCCCTCTTCATTTCTGTTTCTGCCCTTTTTGGGTTTTTACTGCTGAGTTTCCATTTTTCAAAGATGCGAGAATTTCTCCTGTTTTCAAAATCAACAAGTTGGCAGAACGTTTTCCCCTGCCTTTTTGGGCCCGATCTCGACGGAGATGGGGGGCCTGCCGGGGGCCCTTGTGCAGCTCTTTTGCCCTTTGGCCCTTTTTCCCCTCATCCCGGCCAGCATGGCAGGATCAGGTCATCGGGCCCGGTTTCCCCTCACTCGTGCCTGCCTCAGTCTAGCCTCTTTTCCTCGGGCTGCCCCCTTTTTGGACGACATGAAATCGGCGCTTTCCATGACAAATATCAAAAAATCCCGTCCTGACCCCTTTTTTTACGCCGGCCGCCTGTCTGTCTGCACCAACCAGGCAGGCAAGGCGGGCGGGTCTTCACGGGGGCTGAAACACGAACATTTTCCAAGAGACCAAGCCCCTAGCGTCCCAGAAACCACGAGGGGAAACGCCAAGTGCGAGGCAGGGCACAAAATAAACACAAAATGACAGTTTTTTTTATTTAACAAGTTTTTTCCCCGTACACTTTCTATGGCACAATACGGGGGAAAACCAGCAGCCGTTGCGTCCTGTTCCCCAGGTCCTTTCATGTTAACACATCCCAGGCAAAAAAAAAAACAACAAAAAAAAAAAAAAAAGGGGGGGGGACCAGGGCGAGCAAATTTTAAAAAACCTCATTTAGATAGATAGTTTTTATTCCTTTATAAACCTTAACACTACCCTGAATGGTTTTAAATCTCAATAATAAAGAGAAAACATAAAGGACCCAAGGCCCACATGTCACCATAGCTTGAAGAAGATATTTTTTTTTACCATGTTTTTCCAATTTTTTTTCAAATGATTATTTTGTTTTGTTCGAAATCAACTAAGTATTTAAATTTTATTTTTGTATTAGCACAGCTGAGTGTTTTTTATTTCTGGTTTTTTAAAAGAATTTACAAAACCTTTTTCGAGCATCTCCCAGGCATTGTTCGGTTCTCTCTCTCTTTTTGGGAGGGACTAAATATGGGGTTTAAAAACACTGTTATTAAATTTTAACTTAAACAGGTTCAAATATTACAACTATGTTTCGTTTTTAAACAAATGCTAATCCGGAAATTAAATAAATTTCTTAGAAACAAAATTAAAAATATTGGTTTCTTTATTTAAAAATCCATTTTGGTACCTTTAAAAATAAGCAAAGGGGAAAAAAATGGTACCCCCTAATTTAAAAAGAATTCCTTGTGGGGGGGGGAAAAAAGAAAACTGACTTTGTAGGGTAAACTCGATTTTTCACATTTTTCCCTTTTCTAGTTAATAAATAAAAATTAAAACACTGATACAAAAATAGAAAATAAAGGATTACTTTTTAAAAAAAAAAAATATCTTTTAAAAAAATTAAGTACAATGTTTACCCGCTAAAAATAATAAATGAGGATAAAAGTAAAATGAGTAAAAACCCAAATAAGGGAGGGATACAAAGGGGTCACAGACGAATTTTGGGTCATTCTTTTTCTTCGTGTTGTGCTAAACAAAACTAATATTTTTTTTATAATAATAAATGTGATATTTGTCTAAAATGTCACAAAAAACAATAGTAATAATGACAAGGGACAGAATAATAATGATAATGATATTTTTATTGATGATAATAATATCATTATGAATGATGATCATGATTACGTTTATGATCATCATTGTCATTGTTATTGTCATCGGGCATCGTCATCATCATTATCTTTATATAGCAATATTAGTATTTAAAAAAAGAAAGAAAGAAAAAAAAATTGTTGTATTTTCCCGATAAAAAGGGCAAAAGTGACATTCAGAGAACACTAAAATGATCTTGAAACTTTTTTAAATAGAATTTATGCAATGAAAATTTTTTCCCGGAAATGCATTAAGGAACAAAAAGTAGTTTACCTTTTAGCAAAGGGTTTTTGAATGGGCCCCCAAAATTAAATTCCCAAAAAAAAAAAAGGGTTTTTTAAAGGCCCCGTAAAAATTAACTTTTTTT
>NC_051403.1:1295973-1337295 GCF_015228065.2 Penaeus monodon | reverse complement strand
AAAAAAACTAAAAAACCCGGAACCATACAGGGCCAAAAGGTTTAAAAAACCCACTAAAAAAAACACGGCCAAAAACACAGATGAGGCAAAAAACACCGGGGCCCGATACGCGAAAAAGAAGACGTACACTCAACTCTTTGCAAAAACAAAACACACGCACAAACCACACCGGGGGGCCCCAGAACATAATATCACAAAACCCCCACAAACCCCCACCCAAAACACACGCCCACACGAATAGCTATGACCATGAAATATAAGGATACTTTATGCTACTGTTAAAAAAAATAAAATAAATAATAAAAAAAATAAAATCAGAAGTCCCCCTCGAATCCCCAAAGGATTGGGGTAACCACCCCAAAACAGCAGATTTTTAATGGCAAAGAGAGCGACCATCGGCTTGCCACTCACCTGGGTGCGACGGGATTAACCAATCACGGGGGAAGAGGGCTGGCCACCTTGACCCCTCTCGAATTAAAAAATTCGGCAGGCGTTCCCCGACACTCTCCCCCCGACGACCGCAGTGACAACTTTTCTCCTGCCCCCGAACCTCCCCTCGACAGTTCTCCACTCAGTCGCGGAGTGCTCACCTACACGTCGAATTCTTTTTCGACCCCTTTCAAAAGGCACTACGATCGTATTCCTTCTCGATTACGATCCCTGCGGTCCCCGGGATGGTGGTCACCATCGAAGGGCGTCCGTCTACGGGCGACCCCCTTAAGGGGGCGTCTCTTGGCGTTGCTCGTCCCCGGTGGGCGTTTTTTTTTCGCCCCCTTTCCCAACCAAGTCTTCCGCCCTTCTGGGACTTGGCTGGGGCTTCCTTTCGGTGGTCCCGTAGAGAGCGGGATTTTGCGGCGCCCTCTTCCCCCCCCCTTCCCTTGGTTTAGAACAATCGACCAGTACTCTTCCCGGTACCGACGGTGTCTTGCGGAGGGCGAATCCCAAATCAAGGGTGGGGTGGGGGGGGCAGGGGGCCCCCCCCGGACTCTGCAGACCAGCCCATGTTTTTTTGCTGCACCTGTTGGTGGTGGGAGAAAATCGGCTGCGTTTTGGACAAGAGGAGAGGGGAAAATGACGTCAACGGGGGCTTTGCGATTTGGGTACCGGGGGGCGGGGGGCGTCCGGGGGTTTTTGGGGCCCGGGGGGGGGATCCAGCCCGGGTTGGGACTGTGTCGTGAAAACGGTTTCACCGTGGCCCCGACGGTGACGTTTTTTCTTAAACTCCCTCCACTTTAAATCTCCCCCCAGGTACGAAAAGAATGAAAAAGGGCTCTCCAGAAGTACTAAGAGACGATTTTTCCCCGGGGGTGAGGATGCCCCACATTCGCCCCGAGGCTTCACACCTGCATAGAAAAAAGCACCCAGGGGAAAAAAAACGCGGCTATCTCCATCTTTTTTTACTGTTTATTGTTTTGTTTTTTTATACTTAATAAAAATTTTATTTTATATGTTATTTTTACCTTGGGACATGAACGCAAGAAAGAAGGGGAATTTATCTGAATAGCGAAGTGAGAGAGAGGGGAAACATTAATTTCTTTTTTTTACTTCAGTTTTTTATCTTAGTTTTTTTGTTTCTTTTACATGTTTATTTTTCCCCTTTTAATTATTTTAACGTAATTATTAAAATTTATTTTGTGAAAGATTCCCTCCTTAATTATGTTCTTTAGCGCCACGAAGCGTAGAGGGAGGACAAAAGAGGCAGACAGGGATTGGGTCATTGGTCATTGGTTTGGGGTAGCGCTGAGGCCCCCGGAATGACCCTTTCCTAAAAGATAAGTGGTCGTGAGTTTCATTCGAACTATGTACCAAGAGAGATTTGTGTACATCTAGAAAAGTGAAGGTTTAAATAGCCCGGGTGCCCAGACACATTTTCAAAAATTTTATGTTTTTCGTTCATGTGTTCTATTTGAGGTTTTAAAATGTTCCCGTGCTTTTTTTTAAAGATTTTTTGTTTGGTTATTTTAGTATTTTTTGTTCAGTTCATTTGTGTTTATGCTCTCGTGTTTATTTTAGTGTTTTATTTCTCGTGTTTTTATTTAGTGTTTTTTTGTTCTTGTTTCATTTTAGTGTTTTTTGTTTTCGTGTTTCATTTTTGTGTTTATGTTCTCGGTTTATTTGTTTTTATGTTCTCTTTTTCATTTTTTGTGTTTATGTTCTCGTGTTTTATATTTAATAAATAGAAATACGATGAGTTTTTAAAAAAACGCCCTCCAATCATTTTGGAAATTGGGGGAAAAAGACCCTAGGAAATTGTGAACCTGAGTGAATAGTGATGAGGTTTTGTCACAAAGGGAAGCAGTGTCACCACCCCGGGATCATATGGTTTTGGGGAGTCGTCCCCGCACACGCTCCTCTCGGGTAAACCGCTTAAAACTCTCGCACACTCAAAAACTTAAAACTTCTCTCTCTCACCACTTCCCTCACTTTATCCCCTCCTTTCCACACCTTCCCTTAAATATCTTTTCAAACATCACCCCTTTCCCCCATACGGTAACTAAAGGGGTGGTGGCGGGGGAAACTTTATTTAATCTTGCGAAGATCTTTAAAGTCCCGATCGCTCAACTGCCTTGATGTCGGAGAGGTGAGTCCATGGGTGTCGGTGGACATCGACGCCCACCACAAAGGGTGATCTTTCGGCCACGAAAATTTGCACCTTTTAACCCCCCAGAGTCAAAGTCTACTTCGAAAAAATAAAGAGACCATCCCAAAAAGAAAAAAAGAAAAAATAACAAAAAAAACGGGTGGCCTAGACAAAACCCGTTACCCCCTGGGGGTGGTAAATAATGGAAAAAAAAAAGTTCCCACGGTCGTACTTTGCACACTTGGGGCCCCGCCTAGGGTCGTGGGATCAGCGCCGCAAATTTATAAACGGACTTAAAGGACTGAACATCTTATAAACTTGCTACGACCGACTCGATTGCTGTGTTTAGGGAAGTGCATTCGCAATTGCATAAGACAGACACGCGAGCAGAGGAAAGCAAGATGGGGAGTTCACGGAAAAGTGAGAAAAAAAAAAAAAGAGCCTCTTTTTTTTTTCTTTGATTTCACATTAATTACTATCACACTCCCATTTTTTTACTTTACAGACATTTATTTTTTGTGTTGCAACTATTATCCGTTTTTTGTTTATTGTTTAATTTCCCCTTTTTTCACTAGATTGTGTTGTCACCTCGTTATTTTTGTTTGTTATTGCATTCCACTTTGCTTTTGTTCGTTTCTTTATCTTTTTCAAAAACCCTTTTTGTAATTTTATGCTCACACCTGCTTACCTTAGAACGGGTCAGACCAGTGGTCATAGCCCTTTATGCCCTAAATGACAAAACAACCCCCCTATTGCCTCCGCAATTTTTAATTAACTAGTTAACCCTTACTACCACCTTGTTTATCTCCCCATTTTCACACTCATTTATCCACCCACCCCACCCAGTGCTCTTTTTTTGCACCATCTAGCTCAATTCCCCTTTATCATTATTATACCATGTTAGTTCTTTTTTGTTTTTGTTCGCTGAGCCTTATTTTCCAATAATAAAAAAAAAACAAAAAAAATAAAAATAATTAAAAAAAATAAGAAAAAAAAAAAAAATAAAAACTAGAAAATCAATAAAAAAACTCGTTTTCCCTTGTTTCTTAGCAAAAAGTAAAAAAAAAAAAAAACCCAAATTCCTAAATATTGTTCTCTCGTTTTTTGTTTTCGTTTTTTTACATATTGTTTGAGTTTTAAATAAAAAAATAAAAAAAACGATTAAAACTCCTCCCCCAAAAACCCCTTTTTTTCCAAAACAAGAGAGTGGGCAACCTTTTCGACGCACTGCACCTAATAAAAGCCAACAGACCCCAAAAAAAAACGAAATAAGGGGGTTCCCCCCCCCCCCACTTCCTTCTTTCACGCTTCCCCTTTCCCCCCCCCTTTTGCTTCCCCTCCTTTTTTTTTTTTTGATGTATTGGATCCCATCAAACGATTGGAAGGAAACCTCTTCCCCCCCCCTGGGTAAACCCATTTGGGCGTTCGGGAAGGGGGGTAGGAAAAACCCTCCGGGGGGGGTGGCGGCCTTAGGGGCCCCCTCCTTGGGTTGGGGGGAAAAAGAGTTCCCCCCCCCCATTTTGGCCTGGTCTCACCTTATGGACTACCCCCCCTTGTTCGTGGCCCGAGGCTATGGCTTCATGTGTTCGGCCCCTCAGTTTCTTTTATAGTTTCGGCTTAGGGAAACCTTCCCTTTTGAACGGCCCCCCCATTTTCCCCTCACTGGGTGAAATGCGGGGGGGTGTTCGGGGGGTTAAAAGGGGCCCCTTACTGGAAAGGTTTCCCAAGCAACTTCTCCCACGATAAACCCCACCCTTTGTTTTTTGGGAAGAAAGGGGGAGGGTCATTTGTCGGCCCCTCAGCTGGTTTGGAAATATGCTGCTGACAGAACACTAACTTCCCTTTGCAAAAAACCCAAAAAAAAGTTGCTTTTTCCCCCCACTGTGATAAAAATAGTCTGTGGGGGGCTGTTCAAGGGATAAAGGGAATTTACTGGAAAAGGTGAAAGGCCCTTTCTCTCATGGGTGAAAAAACCTTTGGGTTTTTCAGAGGAAGGGGGATCATTTTTAAAAATCGGCCCTCGCCTGGGAAATAGGCTGCTGAAAAATAATTTCCCTCCCATAAGAGTTCTCTTCACTGTGAAAAAAAGGGCTTTTCTTTTCGAGGGGGAAAACTTATGGAATGGTGCGGGCCCCCTTTTTCCCTGGGGAAAACAGTTTGGGGTTTTTTGGGAAAAGGGGATTCACTTTTAAAAAAACCCGCCTCTTGGTAGAAGGGGAACCCGGGGAAAGGCCCCTTCATGGGGGGGAAAAAAGTGTTCCCCAAAAAAGGCTTAGGGAAGGGTCCCCTCTGTTTTTTTCCCCCGGGGTTCAAACCTATGGGTTTATCTCACCTTGTGGGGGGAGAAAATTGGGGTCACCCGGTTCCCCTGTGGGAGCCCCCTTTTGGCCTATTGGAAGAACGGCGATCCGGGGGTCAAAAAACCTCCCCACGGGGAACAGATCTTTTGGCCAACCCCAGGCCGCGCCGGAAGGCCCCGATACCTCCCCCCGGGGCTTTGGCCCCAGTTTCCCCTTGGGGCCCGGGGGGGGGGCCCTAAAAACTTCAAAAAACAGGTCAAAAAAAAACCTCCCCCCGGCAAATGTTGAGACCCGTGAAAGGGCCCCAGCCCACGGCGCCCCCAAAAGCCATACGGCCCCGGGTGGCAAAAAAAACCCCGAGCACGGGAGACACGTCACCTGCTCCCAAGATGGTGGACAAGACAAAAAAAAACCATTTAAAAATAGCTGTCCACCAGATGGACTCTAGTACTGGCCCCTCCGGGCCCAGCACCAGGCCCAGGAAGGCCCTTGAGCCCCCCTCAGAGGGGACCCCCCTGCCGATTGGGGAGCACCAGCTACCACCAAAAACGCTGGGGCTCCACGAGCAAGCCCAAACCCAAAAAGGACGGCCGAAACGCCCGAGGCCGGAGACCGCCTCTGGGGAGATTTGGACCCCCAAGACGTTTCCCCCAGTTAAAAGTGCAAGTCAAACCCGAAGGCTTCGCAATGCTCCCAAAGGGTCGGGGCTTTGGGAGATCCAAGAAAAATCCGGTTGTCAATCGGGTTGTGCGAGATCAGGGCATGTCATCTCCCCCAAAGATAAAAGTACCTTTTTTTCCTGCAGTAAAAAGGGAGCTAAAAGAGGGGAGGAAAGTGACCTCCCCCATGAATCCCGGGGAAAAAATGGGGTCAAGATGGTGCTATTGGCTTTTCAGTTGTATGATTGGAGGTGATGCATCACACCCACAGGTTGTGGAGGAAGCTCCAACCGGGAAAATCCTGGTGATATGAAAGGCCCCAAACCTTACCCTTGATCTGGGTTTTGGGTACCTAAACCTTCGAACGTTTTCCTATCCCTGCGGTGTTTCAAGTGCAGAAGTAGGACACTACCGGGGCTAGCTGCACAGCCAAGAAAAAAATGTGGTGTCTGTAGCAAGCACACAACAGGGTGGCTTTAAGGCTACAAAAAGAGGAAAAGGGGACACAACGTCAAAGTCCCAACTGGCCAAGAGGCATCCGCGGGACCCTGGCTTGCTCTTCAGGAAAGAGGGGGCCCTTCAAGGGGAAAGAGGTTGCTAAAAAGGGACCAGACTGTTTCCCCCCCCCCCCCAGGCACCTATGTCTGGGGGAAGAAAAAAAAGCGAAAAGGGCCTCCCGACCCCCTAAGAAAACTGCCCCCCACGAAACCGGGATTCCGAAAAACAGGCGTTCCCCCAAATGAAGCAAGTGCAGAAAAAACCACGGAATAAAGGTTAAAAAACAGCCCCCAAAGCCCTTTCCCCAAAAAAGCAGAAGACCCCTCGATGAGGGGGACATGTTGATCCTGCTGACTACTGTAGTCAGAGCAGTGGCAACCCCTTTGGGGAAGACGAAGAAGAACCAAAAGGCCATGCCAAAAACCGAATCAGAACAAACTGATCCGCCCCGGCAAGGCAGCAAAGAACAATGCAAAGAAACAGCCAAGCCAGAGAAAAACCCCAAAAAACCAAAGTAAGCTACCAAAAGGGTCTTCACCCCCAGTGGACCCAGGGTAGCCTGCAGCCCAAAAGACCCCTCAAGCAGCGAGGATTTTACAAAGGAGTTGTCAGACTCAGAAACTATCGTCCGAAAAAGGGGGTTTTCGATGTAATATATCTGTAAATCATGGCACGCAATCTAAGCATTCTGCAGTGGAACATCTATAGTTTCCACAAGGATGCCATCCCCCAGCAATAGTGCGATCAAAGGGCATTGACATTGTCATGCTCCAGGGGAAAATTAAAAATGGAACCTGTTCGCTTCTCCGGGGACGGTCTTCATGCTGCCACGTGCTGATGGAAAGGCCTGATCACCTTGTCAGAGCAACAAATTCCCGCTCCCCAAAAAGCCCATGCACCGCACGTGGAGAGTGAATCCCTTTTCCGTCGAGATTTTACTTTGGCCCCTGAAAATTTACAAAGTTCACCGGCCACACTGAGTACCCTTTGACTTCAGCCCGTCTGGTTCTGCAGCACATGACCGAATGTCATGGGGAGACTTCAAAGACACCATCCATCTTGGCTCCCTGTAGGGGACAGCATGCGGTGACTTCACATAGCCAAAGTACTTGAGACATTCCATGAGATCGCACTCCTCAATAACCAGGGGCCAAAGCAGCAGAGGAGGGGGCCTAGACCCACCTGGCCCTGTGACTCCCTGGAGGGATTGGCGGCATGAGAGACCATCACTAGTGAATTATGGCACAAACTTTCCCCCATGGATGTGGGCCCCGCCGAAATCCCGCTGAAAACCAAAAATGGAAACAGAAAGGCCAAATTGGCAGGAATTTCAGAAGTTGGGCCTGCTTTTAGAAAAATGAAACCCCCACAAAGTAAAAAAGTGGAAGGGTTACAAACCAGACGTAAAGCCCTTGATGAGGCAGCCTCACTGACCAACCCAAAAAACGCCTTTGGTTTAGGGGTCACAAAGAGCCGGTACTTTAAAAGCGAGATTTGGGAGGCAAACCAAAGGGTAAATAGGGCCCAAAACATTTCCAAAGGGAAAAAAAAAACCATAACCAGCCCTCCCAAGGGGGGCTTCAGGGGGCCCCAAAGGAAACGCCAGCAGAGTAGGAGGAAAAAAGTGGCTAATGGTGTGAGTCCCTTTGACCACCCTACCACCTTTCAGAGGTATGCAATGGGTCAAGCGAGTACCAGCCGCCAGCCCCCAGATGCACACACCCGACCCCAGTCAGAGGCAAACAGACTGGCGCACGGTTCTCTGCGAGAACAAGTAGCAAAAGCCTGCCCGCCGAATGAGGCAAAACAAGAACGCCCACAACCAACAGACTTGCTCTATCAGAGAAAGGGCCAGCCGAAACCCCAAACTCGATGTTATTTTTCTCTGAGGGAAATAAAAAAATGCATATAAAGCCCGTTGAACACAGCCCCCGGGTTGATGGGATCCGTACCCCCCCCTTCCCCCCTGGGGCTAGTAGGTGAGCTTGCTTCCTGCAACTCATCAACAAAGTCCTGGGAAACTTCCATCTACCCCGAGTTGGAAGGGGGCTACCATAGCCCACCTAACCCGGGGGCCAGGGGGGGGGAAGACCGCCCCATCTTCCCCCCCTCAGGGCCGGAAAAAGGGTTTTTCCGGCTCCGAGGAAATCGGGGGGTCATTCTGGGTGCCCCCAAGGGGGGCGAAGGTCCTTACCCCCTATGGAGGAAACCTTCTCCCCTTTGGCCTCACGAACGATCTAAAGGGAGCCCAATTTTTTTTCAAAGGTCTCAGGGTCCCCGGAATACAAGCCTAAGACATAAAATGCAGGGGCTGTTTGCAAAAAAACTCCTGGGTGTCCACACAGCCGGGTGTTAATACGTCATCAGTCAAAGAACCGCTTTTGCCAAGGGCATGGATCCCCCCACCTGACATTTTCGAAGTCCGCCGCGGGCACAACCTCGATGAGTTCTCGGTCTGAGATGGCAACCAAAAAAAAATGAATATTCCCCACCTAGCCTGTCATTGAACCATCACTCCCTCCGGGTAGCAGAAAATCTACCGGATGGCCGATCCCTGACCCACACTGAGGCGCCGGCTTCACAGCAAGGGATGCCACAAAATCCCCTGAGGGTAAAAGAAACGCCTCCCCGCTACGGCGAGGGTTGCTATCATGAGAGAAAAAGAGCCCCGCGTCCCTGAAGGGAAAGGGCACGGGTCATACATCGGACTCCAAAGGAGCCACGACGTCTTCAGCGCGCTCACCCCCGAAATATCTACCTTTTGACTACCCCTCCTTACACGGCACAGAGGTTTTTGCAAGGGTAAAGAATTATAAAATGGGTTTCCCAGCCCCATAGGGATAGAGGGAATGAGTTGCTGACAGACTAGCGAAGTTGGCAGGGGTAGCCCCCCCAAACCCGATAATACAGCAGAGCCGAAAATTCTTAGGAAAAGGTATTTTTGAGGCAACCTCCTTCCCCTGCAGTTCACAGAGGGAAACGGATCCTCCCCCCCGGGCCCGTTACCAACCACCCGGGTAGAACCACGGCACTTCTGAAATAAATAACAAGGTACCGAAAATCATTTGCACGAAGCCCTAGGTTACCATGTTCATGGCAGACATCAAACAATAGAACGGGAAAGAGAGGTGTTTTCAGCATTGCGGCGAGCCAACGCCACATTGTACAAATTAGAGAATTGGGCACACGCAATTCCTGAACAAGGCCGCAAACCCAGCTGTCGTGTGGTAAAGAGATTTTGCGAGACTTACACCCCGGGTACAGGAGCGCCCGCGGCAATCCCCCCCTCCCGGTAAGCACCGGTGTAGAGAAAACCAAAAGGACAGCCATAAAAAGCTGACACGGCCGGGCCATAAGGAAAAGGGCCCCGGGAAAGCTAGAACTTCGGAAATCTCAAACGAACGGACGAAAAAGAATCAGTTTCCCCCACCTCTGTTTGCGCCCCCCTCCTTCCTCTTATGGGCAAAACCATATTTCCCTTTCTACGGGAAATCCACCGGGCTTTATCTAGAGGGGGGCTATTAATTAACGTCAAGTGTGGCTCTCCCGTATCATTTCCTTTAGTCAACTCTTGATGAACCCACCTATAAAAATTAATAATCTAAGAGGGGGTTTCTGATATCTAATTTCAGTCTTAGAGGTAAATGAGAGAAAGGGGAATATCAAAAATTGAAATCTTACATTTTTTTGATATATTTAATGATAACCATTAAACTTGCAAACTAAAAAAAAAAAAACTTAAATTTAACAGAAGTTCCCCCTTTTCCACTAATGTGTGTAGTATAACTGTTCCCCCCTATGTCTTCCTTCTTTAACCTTTTTCTTTACGATTTTTCCCCAAATTCCTTTATTTTTCCCTGTTCAGTTCAGAGGATTCCAAGGATGGCATCTGCTTTACAAACTGGTGGGCTCTCCCAAGGGCTCTCATGGAGCAAAAACAACAAACAGATCAAAAACAAAAACCCCTTCCCAAAAAAAAAAAACAATGGTTCTATTTTTGGAATGATAAAAAAAAAAAGATTCAATATAACTAATTTCTTGTAGGAACATAATTACTTTTGACAAAACAAAAAAATTGCTATTTTCATGCTATTATATACGATCTGAGTAGTTTTTATATTTATACTTTTCATTAATTTATGAAACCCTCATTTTAGCATAGAAACTTATTTATTAAAAAAACTTCAATAACATTTTACTCCTTAAATGAGTTTTAAATCTCAAAAAATAACAGAAAAACATTGAATGGTACCAAGTCCCACGTGCCAGCCATAGCTGTGAAAAAGTTTTCTTTTTTACATTTTTCAATTTATTCTCAAATGATTATTTTGTTATTTTTTTAATCAATCTTAGTATTTTTAAATTTTTATTAATTTTCCCCCACAGCTGAATGTTCTTTCTTACTCTGGTATTTAAGAATTTTATAACCTCTTTCGAGCACTACCAGGCATTTTGGGTTTTTTTCTTTTTTTTCTCTCTCCTCTCTCTCTGGTTATGACTATATATCAGGGTTTAACCTGTATATTCTTAACATTTTAAACTACTCAAGTCACATATATTACAAGCATATTGTTTCGTTTAATCATACATGCATAATACCGGAACTTAAATAAATTTCTCCAGAAACAAAATGAATACATATTGGTTTCTTCATTAAAATATCCATTATAGAACCTTAATATAATAAGCAACAGTGAAATATAACTGCGTACCCTCTAATTAAAGAGAATGCCTTATGGGGAAACAAAGAAAACTGAACTTTGTAGGGTAAACTCGCATATTTACACTGTTTCCTTATCTTAGTGTAATAATATAAACATATATAGCACCTGATACAAAAATAGTAAAATAAGGTATTATCTTTCTAAGAAAATAAAATATCTTTCAAAAAATATTTAAGTACTAATTGTCTTACCAGCTAAAGACTAATTAAATGAGGTATATATAAGTAACATATGAGTAAAGACCAAGTAAGTGAGGTATACAAAGGGTGGTCACAGACGAATTTTTGGGTCATTCTTACTTCGTGACTAGTGCTCATTACACCTCTAGCAGAGCAGACAACAGCAGCAGCACCACAAGGACTGCCCATTCCTTAGCCGACTGGGGAGCTGCTGGCCCCCCCCCTTGATCCCGATTTCCCCACAACACCCAGCCATACTGTGGGCACTCACCCCCACAGAAACACCCCCAAAAGAGAAAAGGACCCAGAAAACCTCAAATAGAGATGCCCCAAACTACATTACTATACTACATATGATCGTCCCTTGTCACTATTTATGGCTTTTCTCATTCTATTCTCTGACACTCTATGTTACCGTTGGGTAAGCAAGCGCTCCTGCCCCCTGTGCGGCAGGAGCAGCGGCAAAATCTTATTACCAGCCCTATCTCAAAAATTTTTTGTGCTCACAATCTGACTCTTAAAAAATGTACAGGGTGGGTTCGGCTTCCCCACATGCATAAAAAATACCTTTTTTTCAGGGTTTCAATTGTCTCTATGATCTGCCATGCGCAATGGAATTCTAGTGTGATTATGTGAAGAATGACTTCTTGAGAGTGCCAGGCTCATAGCCTGTGGCATCTGAGTACTATCTCGCCAAGGGGGAGGATCTTGGTTTCTCTTTTTGAAGCTGTATGAGGAAGGAACGAGCTGTGGGATTACACTTCTTGCCTTAAGATGTTTTTCGGCTAGGTTTGTGATCATGGGTTTGGGGGCATACCCTTGCCCAAAGTCAGCAGTCTGGCGCATTCCTTGATGCCATCTGACTAGGGGCCTAGTTATGTTCTTCTCTACCCCTGAGCAAGAAACCCCTGAAATTTTGGTAACACAGTGGTCTTTTGGGTCAATGGCTGCCCTGGAGTCTTAAAATATGACACGGTCCTTTCCTCAGGGGCACTGGGCTGGCTCCATGATCGCAACTACCTCTGCGTAGCAAGAGGTGTTGTGTTCCCTCAAGGATTGTAGGATCCTTGCTGAAAAGCGGTGCCTGGGTTTAAGGGATTGACTGATCCATCCCTTAAGTATGTTATACCCGGAGGATAATGGCTGCATGACTCTCTCGGTTCTGCCTTTAGGCTGGATGGGATGATCTTTCTCTTTTGAAAAAACGGTTATAACAAAAATAAACTAATTAAGGTTTTATGACCACCCGGGAAGCTTTTCAAATAAAGTTCCGGGTTGGGGGGTCCCCCAAAAGCCCCTTGCCCCAAGGGTACCTTCTTTTTTTTAAAGGAAAAGGGTCAAAAAACCCAATTCCTACCCCAAGGGTTTGGGGAAGACCTCCATCCATTCAAAGCCCTTTCCCTAGTTTCTCAGATTTTGTCCCTTTGAACTTTTGTTCACCATGGCTCTGGATTTGGCTGCAGAGACTTGCCCCTGTTCACAACATCCTCATATACCGGGCCCAGACAGCACTGTGGCCAAAGGAGATAAAAATACGAGATTCTTGCACCCCCGGGGAACTGTATGTTGAGGATACAGGACATAAGGGTTTGAAAAAGGGCTGGGCTGAGGCCCCTCCCCGTGGATTTTTTTTCTGTGGATGTCTGTGAAGGAAACCCTTTGGAATTGATTTTGGGCTGCTCTTTTCCCGAAATAGTCACCTACCCAAACCAAAGCTTTCCTCTGATTCCCTCTGGATCGGGGTTCCTAAGAATTTTGGAAATTAAAAGGCCCTTTTCTCCAGGGTCTGGGAATACTACCAAGAGGTGAAAATGTGTTTGGGCCCTTAAGACGTCTAGCTGTGTGCTGGAGTGAGGGGTATTCCGTGGCTCCTTTGGGTTTTTGGGATGGGAACGGGTAGGCCTTTTCCAGCTTTTGGCAGGTGGAATTTTTCCCGGATTTTGATGAGTTGCAAAAATGAAAACTCACCTGCCAGTCCTAGATGGGAAATGATGGGGTATCGGTCCCATCCCCCCCCGGGGTTGAGCAAGAATTGTTTTTTGCGGGTTCGTGCCCTCTCTCTGATATGAGCATCTCCTGGTTTTTGGGATCTTGGGTTGCCCTCATTTTGGTGGTAGACTGTTGTCTTGTTAAAAGAGAACCCCTCCCCAGTCTGTTTGCCTTGATTGAGGGTTGTGTGTGTTCACCTTTGGGGTTGAGTGGGGTAGTAGCTCGCCTTGGCCCGTTTTTCCTAGCAGAAATGGTTCAATGGTCAAAAGGCCAACCATTCCAGCCCTTTTCCTGCGCTCTTATAGCAGTTTTTGGTATCCCGATGCCTCTTTAGGAGGGCCACGTTGTAGGGGTTCTTTGCCTTTGGAGTAGTTTTCTGCACAGTTCACTCTATGGGTTTACTTCCTTAAACTTGCCCTTAAGTACCCCGGGGTCTTTATAACTTTTGGACCTGGGGTGAGTTTTAGGTATAACTCTGTGAGGCTGCTTGATTTATGGGATTTTAAGTCTGGGTTCAAACATTCCACATTTTCATCTGTGGGGTTATTGCAGTGGTCAAGGTATTTTGAAAGGGGTGCCATTGGCCTTGTCTGTTTTCCCATTGGGTTTGTTGTGGGGATTGGGTGAGCCGCTCCATGGGGTAGTAACAATGCCATAATTTTTCCTTATGACAGTCTCACGCACCCAGTGGCCAAGTGGGTCTAGGACCTCTCCTCTGATTATGCGTTGGCTCTTGGCTATTTAGAAGAGTGTCTCAGGGAAAGCTCAACATATTGGCTATATGATATTGGCTATATGATGACTTGGTCTTTGCTGGCAGTAGCACAGCCCTGGCTATGTCTAAACTTCCTACGCCTGGCTTGTGTAACTTTGTAACTCGAGGGGTGAACCAGGTGAATCTAGGGTTTTTTAACCTGGAAAAATGGCTAAGTTTTTGGTTGTTGGAGGCTGCTTGATTCAGGCACTAATAAGTCTGGCTTCAAGCACTTCCCCTTTTTCACTCTGTGGGGTTCATTGCTTCTAAGACAGGGGCAAAACATTCTGAAAGGCTTGCCAATTAGCTTCGTCTATCTTCCATCTTGGATTTGCTTGTGGCATTTGGGCTGGGCCAGCATTCATGAGGATGTCTAAGCTCCTACAGCCTGGCTTGCTGTACACATTGTACAGCTTGAGGGGGCCCCCAGTCAGGCGAATCTCAGCAGCAAGAGATTCAACATCCTCTCCACAGGGCAGTGCATCGGCTATTGTGGAGCAAGGGTTTGTTGCTCTGACCAGGGTGATCAAGCCTCTTTTGCCAGCTATGCTTGGTAGCTTTAAGACATGATACCCCGGAGGAAGTCCCCTCTATTAGCGTCTCCTGGAGCATGGCATTGTCAATTTTCCTTGACAGCACTATTGTGTGGAGGATGGCATTCTTGTATTGAAAACCACAGATGTTCCCCTGTAGTATGCTTGGATTGGGGTGTCATAATGTCACATCAGAGAGTATTTATATTCGGCTTTCAGAGTCAGTTGTGTCGGAGTTTGACAACTCCATTGGAAATCCTCGTTGGTTGAGGGATCTTCATCTGTTGTCAGACTAACCAACATTTCTGTCCGTAGTGACCTATGTCACATGGCAACACAGGTACTATGGTCAATGAATTGACAAAATGGAAATTTCTCATTCCTTACTTTCTCGAGTGTTCCATTTTACTTCTATAATAATTTGTAAGACATTATTTTGCCTTTTTTAATTGCATTTTCTCTGTATATCATTTGCTTTGTTTTTACTTTGTATTTCTTACGATTTGAGTTCATGACTTCGGCATCGATATCAACTGAGACAATGTATTATCTTGACCTCACTAGGGTCACATTTTTAACGTCCCTTAACTGACAATCCTTATATTTGTTGCTATTTTGAATTTACGAATGTTCCAGATGATCCCGAATAAGCTTTTGGTTTAGCTCTTCAGTGTTTTTTTTTTTTTTTTTCATAATCGTTGCGCTCATCTGGCATTTACTTGTGTTCATTCGATTTATCAGCATTATAGCGACTTGAATTTATCATTGTATATCACGCCCCTCTTTGTGATATTAAACTAACAGTATGTTCATCTTTTATTCATTGCCATTCCTAGGCATAAGCAATTTAGTTAACCCGACCCGACATGACCTTTCATTCCTTTTGCGGTCTATCGCGATGCCTACTATCTAAAAAATAATAATAATAAATAAAAAAAAAAAAAAAAAAAGACAAAAAGTAAAATTATATTCTATATTTACTATGGAGTGAAGACAACGTTTATTTTATTCTACCTCTGCAGCTTCAAGTAGTAATGCTTCGGTAGTTGCCCTTCATCCCCCAATTGATTTTGATCGTGGCTTTATACAGCCTGTTGTTGCACATGCAACTTACACCTTTAATTCCGTAATGGTACCGAATTAATGGAATATGAATTATTGGTCTGTGTCTACCCCTTATTTACATATATTACTTTCGCCGTGCTCAGCTCGGAGATACTATGGCGTTACGTCATGTTACCCGGCACAGTCTGCCATCAAAAAAAAAAAAAAAAAAAAAAAAAAAAAAAAAAAAAAAAGAACGCCTAACGCCCGGGCTCAATTTACTACCTTCCTAAGCATATTTTTCTTAAGATTTTGTCGAATCTTGGTCGTTTAAAGGGCCCTGCTAATGTTATTTTTCCCAAATAAAACGAGATTCGGGACGCATTGAGTTAGTAAACATGCTCATTTTATATATATAATATATATAAATATATATAAATATATTTATATATATAAAATATTATAATTTTTTATCATCTATTTCTATCTATCTATCTATCTGTCTATCTATATATATATATGTATATATTGTATTTATAATTTTATATATATATATATATATTATATATATTGATTATATATATATATATATATATATATAATATATATATATATATATTATATATATATATATAATAATATATATATAATATATTTACATGTACAAAAAATTATAAATACTTATGTGTAAAAAACACCACACAACACCCCACCCCACACCACACACACCACACACACACCCCAACACACACATATATATAAAATATATATATATATATATAAATATATATATATATATATATATATATATAGTATATACTTTTTGTATATATATTATATATATATATAAAATATAAATATATATTTTATATATTATTATATATATATATATATATATTAAAAAATTTTTATATATTATATATATATATATAATATATATGTTATGTATATATATATACACATAACATACACATGCATAAAAATTTTGATAAATATTTATTATATTGTGGAGTGTGGTCTGCAATCCAGAGATGAGGGCGACACGCCCCAGTTGCACCGCGCATTTAACTTTGTATGGCACCACGTTCTCCCCTGCGCGGGACTACTTTAGGTTATCCGGTGGCCGTTTTCTATTGCTTCCGTTTTAATTTTTTTAATTACTCTTGTGTTAATTTGTAACAGTTCTGCTTTTGTGTTACATTTAATTAGTGTTTAAAGTCTCGTGTTTTATCGTTGAGTCCCCTTTTTCCTTCTATTGTAGTTTTAACTTATTCGCCGGTGTCAGTGGCATGACACTTCACCTTCTGTCAAGGGCATTTTTGTGGGTTTTTTTCAATCTCTTTTATTATGAGTTTTAAATATTAATTTACGGTTTATATATTAGTCTTGTATTTAAAATTATTACTAGGTTCTTTCTCCCCTCTGTTTAATTTTGATTTTATTGATGTGCGTATTTTTTCCACTTATTTTGTATTTTTATGATGTCTTTCTTTCGTTTTATTTTGTATTTATTGCCTAATAGTTTTATCACGTATTTCTTTTATTTATATTTTTTTGTAATTTATTATGAGAAATGATTCATTTTTTATGACGTCACGAAATCCATGACAGCCCGCGACCCATTACAATAAACAGTGTCAAACTGGAATTCTGTGTCTTTTGGTCCCCCTTTTTTCTGCTAAACATCACCAAAGGTTGTACCAGCCCTTTTCGTTTCTTGCCTAGGTTGTATCTGTGTTGGACGTATAAGTATTTAATCAATAAGGCATTAGTTACATATATTTTTTTCAGTATGACCGTATTGAGTGTTGTCACGATTTACATGCTGAGCCTCTTCAAGGACGTATTTTAAGCACTGTATAGGTTTACTTCACTTTTTTATCTCTCTTTTTAAAGCAGATTTCAGTAAGTTTTTACTGTTTTAACTAATGCCCATCGTTTTACCTATTTATTGCTTTTACATGTCCTTTATCTGTGTTTTTTCTTATTCACCTCTGCTTTTACTGTTTTATTTCTTTTACTTCTGCTTTTAATCAATCTCTATTTTACGATCTCAGTTAAGTTTAGTCTGTTTTTACTATTGCTTACCTGTCGTCGTGTTTTAGTTGTTTTATCTTCGCTTTTATTATTTTTGCTGCTTTACTTGATCTTGCGTTTTACTCACTACTACTTCTACCACTATACTACTAACTACTACTCTACACTCCTGCTTTTATACTACTACTCCTGCTTTACTATACTATCCTGCCTACTACCTACTCCTGCTTCTACTACTACTACTCCTCTTCTACTATACTATACTCCTGCTTCTACTACTACTACTACTCCTACTTCTACTACTATACTACTCCTGCTTCTACTACTACTACTCCTGCTTCTATACTAATACACTACTTACCTCTTCTACTACTCCACTACTATCTGCTACTATATACTACTCCTGCTTCTACTACTACTACTACTCCTGCTTCTACTATACTATACCCCGCTTTACTACTACTTCCCTGCTTTACACTACTACTCCTGCTTCTACTACTACTACTACTTGCTTTTATATACTATTTCTCCGCTTCTATACTATAATCCTCTTCTATACTACTATACTACTACTCTTTTACTAAAAACTACTACCCTGTTTACTCTACTACTTTATCATGCTTCATACTCTATACTCCTGCTTCTACTACTACTACTCCCGCCCTCTCTACTACTACTCCGCTTCTACTACTCTACTACTCCTCTTCTCTATACAATACTCCTGTTCTCTATACTACCCTGCTTCTACTACTACTCCTACTTCTACTCTACTACTCCTACTTCTACTACTACTCCTACTTCTACTACTACTCCTTGTTCTTTCTACAAACTACTACTCCTGCTTCTATTTACCACTATTACCCTGCTTCTTACCACTATTTACTATTACTACTATGACTACTTTGCTCTTATCTTATAAGATCTGTGGAAGCAATAGGCAATCTATTTCCGCAGGCCCGGAAGTTTGGCCATTCCCTTTTGGCTTCCAGTTTGATTTTCCCTTTCCTCACGAGGAGTGAACGGGACCCCCCTTTGTCTCTTCATACTTGGTCCCTAAGCTTCTCCTGCCTCACAGGAGTATTCCGGGTTCCTCTCACAGATGACATCTAGCCTTAAGCCAGATGTGAACCTTACAATTTTATATAATATATATTTTATATATATATATTATATATATATAATTTAAAACGTTAAATGTGTATATATATGTTTACATATATGCATATATATAATACACACACACACACACACCACACACACACACACACACACACACCACACACACAACACACCACACACACACACACACACACATATTTTATATACAAATATATATTCAGGGTGTTATGTTGGTTCCCAGATCAGGGCGTTAGAGTACTGCGCAGGGGTGCCACCCTTAAAGGAGTGGAGCCGAGCTGACCTCCAAACCAATCCGGGAAAAGATCGAAACTGGCCACTCCTAACAACAGGCGACTCCCCGGCATGCCACGACGCCAATTTAAGTTGTGTTACCCACATCCTCTTCACTCTGAAAATTTTTAGTCGGCTAGAACACCACCCCTGTGCCACTCTAAATTTCTGATATTATATATATATATATATATAATATATATTTTATATATATATATTTTATATATATTTTTAAAAATATAATATAAAAATATATATATAATATATATATATATATATATAAAATTTATATATATATAATATTAAAAATATAATTTTTATTATATATTTACAATTAAAAACATATATTATAATAAAATTTTTACAATATATACATATATATACATATATATAATATAACATATATATATATATATAATATTATAATATATATATATTATATATATATTTATATATATATATATATATATATAATATAAAAAAATAAAAAAATTATATTATTTATTTTATATAAAAAAATAAAAACAATTATATATTTATATATTTTAAATCTGTGTGATATCTTTATTCATTATATATCAACGGCTTGCTGTAGGATTTACACTTTGTGTACATGTAGTAATCTTACATTTCATACTTGTTGTTCAAATGTTTCTACACCTAAGTAGTACGCATGAAGTTTATACCGAGGGGCATGGATGTGCGTACAGCCATGCCACTACGAATTACTTTAGAATTGTTTAAAATAATGGCTACATTTGTACAACACCAATGAGCAATTACGGTAATGCCTGTCTTGCCCGTTTACCCTTTCCTTGATTTAACTATTTTCAGACGCAAAACAAAACAGTAAGTCGCGTGCCAAAGGAGTTACCCTTGTGTTCCGGGGCCTCTCGTCACGCTCGGCATTGTTTCTGTCATATAACGTAGATTTTCTAGAGTAAACTTCTGATTTTTCAGAACTTTCAGCACTGTGTTTTGCCTGCACCTTCAGTGCCTTGATTTTGCAGGTCGCACGAGAGTACATTAGTTAGTAGTCAGCACACCACCCACCCAAAGACCTCCTACACCAGGGCAGCCCTTACGGACACTGACCCTTGGGAAAAGAGGCCCAGTAGTCTGAGGCGTCCTTTGGGGCACTTTTTCTTTTATTTTGAATTCTTTTCCTCTCTTCATGTAATTTCTCTGAGCCTACCGGAGTACCCTTGTGGGCTCCCGTTTTTCGCCTGGGGGTCGGCATGAAATTACCTTTCCTTCGCCTAGGTAAGTTCGGCGGTAAGGAGGTGACTTCCACATAACTCGATCCCTCTTTGGTACTGGCGAACAAAACCAGGGGGGTAGAGGCGGAAACTGCCATAACTCTTCTTAGCTTTTGGGCTGTTAGGTTGATTATCAATAGTTAAGGGCTATCTGGTCCCTTCAGGACAACGGGCACAGGCCAGGTTCTCGACTTGCTGTGAAACCAGCATGATTGATTGATTGATTATTTAAAATTGTCTGCCGCGTTCAACTGCTAAAGGTCATTAGCGCGAACACCTTGTTAGATAGAAATATTAAAATTTTAAACTTTAAAAATCTATCATAAATATCTTACATATAACAATAAAATATATTAAAAATCAAAGCATAAATATTATGCGCTCTAAGTGTATAAAACTATTGCATAAATATTATGCATAATTAAATTTTATTGAAAATATTAGCCTCCCCCTAAGGAAACTAATAATGTCACAATCCTCTCCCAAAACATTTTTCAGTGCATATGGGAGAGAAGTACATAAGTCTTTCGTCTGCGAATGCTGCACATCTTTCCACTACATGTGCGACCGTTAATGGCTCTGGCATCCCTCACAAAGTGCTTGACTTTTAGCCATCATCGGTCCATGAGTCAGTCTTGTGTGTCCAATTCTTAGTCTTGTTAATACAACTTTACTTTTCGGTTGAGATGGATGCTGGTCACCCACCTGCCAAAATCATCTCTAATCTTTCGCAGTTTTTTTTCTAGAGGTATGCCTCCATTTTTTCCCCTCCATCTATCACGAAGACAACTGATACGGGTTTCAGTCGGTGTGTGGGAGAGGAAAACGAGCATCACAGGGCTGAACAGCAGCTGCCTCGACCTTCTGATCAGCTCGCTCATTCCCATGGATACCAACATGTGTTGGCACCCAACATATAGAGTTATTTTTTTACGTGTTGACATCAGTGCAAGCCAATCTTGAACCTACAATAGAATGGTTCGTAAGATTCTAGTCATCTTAACTGCTGCAAGGATGCATGTAACTCTGTAGTGAAGATCGAGGCTGCTAGAGAAAGACTGCCAGGATGCAGTCTTCCTTCTGCTCCTGCTGCAAAGCCCACACCATTTTCAGACTTTGAACCATCTGTATATATTGCATCTGATCCTTGGTACTTAGAAATGTGCTGAAGAAATCTCTTTAACTTCTGCTTCGGATCTCTCCCCTTACCCAACTCCGACTAAATCCAGCTCGAATTGATTAGTCCAAAGGGGGAACTGGGGAATTCCAACAGCCAGAACCTTAGTGATATTTAAATTAAGATTATCCACTACATTCCTCATTCTCCTACTATAGGATCGGCTATCCTCAAGGGGGTTGAAATCCAGTCTGGATGTAGGAGATCCTGGAATCCTTTGTAGTCTCGTGTAGTAAATCAGGTTCATGTAGTCCCGGTGTAAAGAAAGAGACGGTTCTCCACTCTCAGCATACAGGGACTCCACAGGTGAAGACCTGAAAGCCCTAGTACAGATTCTGAGAGCTTCATTATGAACTGAGTCTAACATCCGGAGAATAGTGGGAGTTGCAGATGAATAAAACCCCACATCCATAGTTAAGCTTACTAAGAAAAATCGCTCGTAAAGCCGTAGAAGCGTTGTGCGGTCTGCACCCCAAGATAAATGTGAAAGAACCCCCAAAATACTAAGTGCTTTTTTAGCCTTCACTTTTAACTGTTTGATGTGAGGCACCCATGTAAGTCTTGAGTCAAAAATTAGACCCAAGTACTTTTCTTGGACAAAATTGCAGTGGGTTTGCTCCTAATTAGAGGGAAGGATGGAACTTTCCTCGTTTGTGAAAGTGTATAGCCATGGTCTTCCTTGGAGAACTTGTACAACCTGATTTATTGCAGTCTGCATATGTCCCTTTCACATTCTGTAAGCTTCCTCCTGAGCAGTACAGTGTAAAGTCTCCACATACAGATTACAGAGACAGCACTTGGGAAAAACCCTTTTTGATGTCATTTATAGCAATGGCAAACAAGGTCACACTTAAGCACTCCCTTGTGGGACCCCTTCCAGCTGATTTTCCAGGTTAGAGAAACTGTTTTCCCACCCGAACTCTAAACTTCCTGTCAGCAAAGAAGCTTTGTATGAAGGTAGGTAATGCTCCTCTTAAACCAATGTCATACAGCTACATGAGTATGCCATGCTTCTAATTACTATCATAAGCCTTTTTAAGGTCAAAGAAGACTGTTAACATGTGAGCGTCCGTGGGAAAGGATTATGTATAGCAGTTTCCCATCCTCACAAGTGCATCTGTGGTCAACACATTTTCTTTTTCTAGACCATGTCAACCTAAAATTGACCATTTTCTCCATCAGGTAGCAGATGCAGCTGGTGAGAGAAATTGGGCTGTAATTTCCTGGTGTGGAAGCATTTTGCCAGGTTTAGGAACAGGAATGATTATAGCCTCTTTCCATGTGGATGGCACTGTGCCCTCTCTATAGATCCTATTGACTAGGTCCCAACAGGAACTTCTGGGAGCTCTCTGGTAAGTGAGATATCATTTGGTATGGAATATCATCACTTCCTGGGGCCAGTCTTTCGGCAGAGCTGCAAAGAAGAGTCCATATCCTTGCACAAAAAATGGCAAGTTGTATGGAAGTTCTGCGCAGTCCTACTGAAGAACGATACTGGGTGTTGTTCGTGTTCAGCGAGAAGAGTGGAGAATCGATCAGTGTAAGATGATCCAGAGTAGATCTATGCCATGGATTTAGCTAGCTCATTTGCAACATCTTTTTTGTCTGTGATGATTATGCCATCTATCTTCAAAGCAGGTGGTGACATGGATGTGCTTCCCTTTTCCAGCGATCTTACACACCTTGTCCCATACCCATGCTAAGGGGGTCCCAGAATTAATTGAGGAGACATACTGTCCCTACGATGTCTATCTAGCCTCCTTTAGCACGCAACCTGGCCCTGGCTCAGGTCTTCTTGTAATTTATCAAGGTTACAATGCTGGGACGTCATTTCAACTGCCTTAATGCAGCTTTTCTTGCTCTGACAGCTTGTTGGCATTCATCAGACCACCATGGTACCGGAGGTCGAAAGGTACTGCCTTTCTACTTTTGGGAATGGATGCTTCTGCTGCAAGGTGAATTCGTGTTGTGATGTGATTAACAGCATCTTGAACACACTGGAAATCATTCAGTTTCCTTGCAATACTCAGTTGATCTAAAAAGTTCCAGTCCGCATGTTCAAGTCGCATCTCTGCACTCCATTGGCTGGGAAAACCATTCACCTCCTCCAAAAATTTTTGGAAAGTGGTCGCTTCCATGTAAGTCTTCCATGAACCTGCCAAGTGAAGTTTCAACTGTGAATCAGGTGAGCCTATTGATAGGACTATATTGGAGAATGTCCCAGTTTGAATTTGGAAATGGTGGGAGTGTCACTGTTTAGTAAAACTGCATCAACTCTTAATAACAAGGACTGCAGTCCCTTCCCCCAGGGTTGCACAAAGTGTCTCCCCAGAGGTGATGCCGACCATTGAAATCTCCCCAAGAGTAGAAAAGGATGTGGCAACTGCCCAAGTGATTTTCCAAAACATTTATGTTGAGATTATGTGGGAGGAAGGTAGATGGATGCAATAGTGTATGGTCGTGTCAAGGCCTATTCTCACAGCCTTCACCTGCAGTGTTGTCTGCAGGTGGATGGCCTGCAAGGGAATATCCTGACGTACCATTTTTGCTACCCCTCCTGAGGTCCATTGTCAAAAGGGTTTCCCTAATGGGCTTGAACTTGGAATCCTCTCAGAGAAATCAACGATTTTCCCTGGTCATAATCTCTTGTAGGCCCTACAAAAAACTGGGTTACATGAAAGCTATCAGATGTTGCAGTTCTTCCCATTTTGCATGAATTCCTGACAGTTCCATTGGATTAGGTTATCCAGTTCTTCAGTTTTCTTCTTCATAAGGAGTTTGGCAGCACCTGTGGTCAAAGGTTGCCCCCACTCCAGGATCCTGGGAAATACCTTTTTAAGGGTTGTTTACTTTTGGAACTAGTTTCTATAGTCTTCCTTTGGACAGGCTCAGGATTTCTTTGCTAGGCAAAGAACGGACCTGAAACATTTGCTTCAGGGGCATTTTGTCTAGCACGGAGTCCCCTGTGAACATTGAGGCCTCTTTGGAGTCTTAACTGATGGTTCCAGAGACCTTACTTTGGGAGGAGGAGTCTCCCATAGATCCCTCACTCCTACTCCGTTTCTGGGGGAAAAATTCACCAGAAGCAGTGTCAGCAATTTGGGACTGAAGTTTAAAGGAAGTGGCAGAGTTTGTGGTGTAAGAAGCACTGGGGGGCAAGAGTTGGTGGGAAGGAGGATGGGCTACAACTGAAGCAAAGGATTACCGGGCTGTGCAAACAGCACACGGGCATGTCTCTTTGCCTCGGAAAACTAAGTTTCTCCTTGCTCCTTATTACCAATGCTTCTTTTTCAAATTTGTACCTTTTACATTGCTTTGATGAAGCTTCATGAGCTTCTTTGCAGTGGTAACAGCATATTGGACCTGGACCAGTTGTCATCTCTTTGATGACCTGTTGTACCACACTTTTCACATACTCTTGGTTGCCCATTTTCTTTAAACGGCAAAAAGTTGGCCCCCTTGCCATAACCTAGCAGTGGAAGCATAGCATAGGGTTGGGCACATATGGCTTTACCTTGAGGTGGTACCATGCCAACTTAACTGATTCTGGAAGGATTAACATGTTAAAATTAGAAGGTGAGCTGGTGCCACTACATTAAATTCTCTAGTTCCTCTAACAATTTCTCCTCAGAATACCTTATCAGTCTAGTGAAAAGACAATTCCCTTACACTGATTGAGGGTTTTGTGAGAATGAACTTGGCCCAGGAAAGTCACATTTTCCACGCAGACGCCTTCTCTGGTAATAAACCTCAAAAATATAGGCTACCCTCTCGCTGTGGGGTGATACGCGACATTGACATACTTCAACTCTTTTCCGATGATCAAAATATCAAGATCCATGTTGATACCCATCAAAGGGCTTCACTATAGGTACTTACTTTGAAACTCTCATATTTACCAGGTAAGATTTCCTTTTTAGATTGGGGGACATTTATACTTCTTACTGGGTTTGGGGGCCCGGAAACCATTTGATTCCCCTTCTTTCCCTTTGGAACTGGAAAGGTTCCAGAGTGACCACTTGAATTTTCCCGAGGGAGTGGCCAGGGGATTTGGGGGTAGGTCTAGGGAGAGAGCTAGATCTTTTTAAATTTGTAGTGTCATACAAATTAGAATTCTTCATTTTTCACCCCCCCATCCACCATGGGCCCAAAGAAGGGAATTAGTTGGGGCTTTAAAAACTCCAACAGCCACAGGGGGAAAAGAGAAAAATTTTGCAGGGGGGGGGCCCCTATTGCAGTACTTGGGAGTCCGGGACCTATGCGCTACCCACTGAACAGGGCTTTACCCCGCCAATTTGACAGCGATTTACTTGACCAGGGCCCTTTATCAAACCACCCGTCTAACCAAATGAGGCCCCAAAAAGGTGGTTCCTAGCTGCAGGGCGCAGCATGCAGCATGCTTAATCTCCAGTGGTTACCCTCGCCGCACAGACAGGACCAAGCCCCCACGCGGCAAGGCGGCCGTTGGGGGTTTGCCAGCATGATTGACTCCCAGCACCCCTTCTTCTCAAGGAGGGGGATGACCCATGACCTCTAAGACTAACACCGTTTTTGAACAATGGAACCCCTACTGCTGACAGACAAGGCAACATTTTTACAATCCCTCCAGAAAATGAAAGGGTATTTGACTTTCAAATGCATGAATGAAAATCATCATTTTTGAACTGAGATGGTTTGCCTCCTTGTAAAGTGCAGTTCAACTCCCAGGTAAATGCTTGAATAAACTGATGGGGATACATGATTTGAAAGTTAAAATACATCCTATTTTTCTAATCCTGTAAAGGAGTGTCTTTAACAGGGATTTTAGGAAATGGAGAGCGAAAATTCTTGAAAATATGAAAAGGGCTTTAAAATGAAATTTGCTTCACTCTCAAGTTGCTAACTGTGGAGGTCTTTCCATCAATCTGGCTCTACGAGTGCCCGCAGCCTTTAAAAGGAAATGAAATTTTGCATAATGAGAGGATTGATGTTAGTTCTGGAAGCCAAGAGGGGAAAAATTTAGGGACCAGAACCCAATACTTAATAAGCAGAAACTAAAAACACTTTTCCCTGCTAACAGCACAGCCCAAGAGTTCACGGTTAAGACAAAGAAATTTCAGGTTAAAAGAAACGGTTTTAAAAAATTATGAAAAGATCAAAAATTAAATATACAATTCAAAAATTGCTGAAACAAAACCCCCGCAAAAGCAGCAGCGCAGTAGCATAAAAAGGGGTGTGCTAAATCACAATCGGGTCACCCTCGTCCAAGTGGCCCTGCTAGGACTTCACGGTTTTGGTTTTCCAGACAAACCCCGGGGTGTCCCCCCTAGAGGAGTGCGGGGAAAGTGGTACTGTCTCCAAAATACCATGAGCCCCTGGGTATATTAAGAACGTAATCTTCACTTAACCATATACAATGGAACTGTCGAATCTTAGAACTAAAGAAATCCTCAGATTATTAGCTCGTTTATGCTCCGGATATTAGTTCTCCAAGAAACACATTAACCAACTGTGTAATGAGGTTGTTTCGCTGAGGAACTACTCTGTGCGGAAGATCGAGAGATTAGTGGTGGAGGGGAGTCGCCATGTACATTCACAAAGCCTCCCTTTCACTGAAGTGGCAATTGATCTACTTTGGAGTTATCGCAGCAAAGTAAAAATCAATGACACTATCTGACAATGTTCAGTTTATGTACACTGATAGTGGTAATTATGATGGCTTTGTCTTCGGTATATGCCACAATAAAGTAATTTAAGTGTTAATGCTCATTAGTTAGGTTCCTACGGGCGGATGTAGAGGGAGCAAGTATTAAGTGATATGATTCATCTGGCCTCTGAACGCGGGAGTAGATAAGACCTATTACTGGTTCTTCATCATAGCAGCCAGTGCCGGGCACACCTTGACGACTGTTGGGAACGATCACTTCCATTTTATTGATATATTGACACCAAGAACGCTCAGCACCTAAATAAACAAAAGAGTCCTAGGATTTCGCGTGTAGTGCATGCAGTCATTTCGTCAAGATTTTGTGTTTACACTTTTTGTGAGTTTTAAATATTATTTAACGCCTAATATTTGTATCGTTATGTATGATTATTATTATATTATTATATTATTATTTATATTATATTACTTGTCCTTCTGACGGTTTTAATTTGATTATTGTATGCATATTTTTTATTTTGTATTTTCACGATGCTTTCTTGGTTTATTGGTATATTCTATTGCTAATATTTTTTTAAGATTTATTTATTGTATTTATTGTAATAATTTTGAGAAATGATTCGTATTTTAGACGTCACGAGTCAGACAGCCCGCGACCCATGACAATAAACAGTGTCAACTGGAATTCTGTGTCTTTTGATACCCTCTTCACCAACGGTTGTACCAGCCCCTTTTCGTTACTTGCCTAGGTTGTATTTGTGCTGGACGTAGAAGTATTTTAATCAGTAAGGCATTAGTTACATATATATTACGTTTTTCAGTATAACTGTATTGAGTGTTGACACGAGCCTCTTCAAGGACGTATTTTAGGAACTGCTAGGTTTATTTCACTTTTATTATCTCTTTTAATGAAGATTTCAGTAAGTTTTGTGCTGTTTTAACTAATGCCCATTATTTTATCTTATTTATTGCTTTTACATGTCCTTTGTCTGTGCTTTATCTTATTCACCTCTGCTTTTACTGTTTTATTGCTTTTACTCAATCTCTATTTTACGATCTCAGTTAAGTTTTAGTCTGTTTTTAACTATTGCTTACCTGCCATCGTGTTTTAGAGTAGTTTTATCTTCGTTTTTACTATTTTTGCTGCTTTTACCTGATCTTGTGTGTTTTACTTCATTATTCCTGCTTCTACCATATACTACATGCTGCTTCTACCACTACTACTACTACTGCTGCTTCTACCACTACTACTACTACTACTACTCCTGCTTCTATCACTACTACTACTACTACTCCTGCTTGTACCACTAATACTACTGCTACTCCTGCTTCTACCACTATTACTACTATTACTACTACTGCTCTTATCTCTCTGCTTACCACTACTATCTGTTTTATGTATGAAAAGTACTATTTTCAAGCACTGCTCGGTAAATAAGATCTGTGGAAGCAATAGGCAATCTATTTCCGCAGGACCTGGAAGTTTGGCTATTCCCTTTCGGCTTCCAGTTTGACTTCTTTCTTTCCTCACGAGGAGTGAACGGGATCCCCCCTTTTGTCTCTTCATACTTGGTCCCTAAGCCTTTCCTGCCTCACAGGAGTATTCCGGGCTCCTCTCACAGATGACATCTGGCCTTAAGCTAGATGTGCACCTTACAGCACACAGTAAAATTTTTGGTGGCAGCTGCTAGGATAGTGTCTTTGAATAACACCTTAGTCTTTTTCTTGTCGCGTCCAGCAATATAGTTACTTCCGTTAGGTATGTCATGCTTGAATGTAGCATAATGAGAGCCACTACAATTTTGTATGTCCATGTCTTTTTGTTACAGGGTAGTTGAAATTGTAGTTTACAAGAGCGGCATTTTCTTCCAGCTTAACCTTGTTTTCCAGAGCTAGAATATTTTTCTAATATCCGCTTGTGGCTCTTGTCAGATTAGGGAACCTTATGTACTCTTCTGTGTAATTACTGTTTAGTGAACTTTCAGTGGTACCGTTTTCTTACAAGTGACTAATGATACTGAAAACCTTTCCCTTGTGTTATGCTCTTTAGTGTCAAAGCTAGTAATTTCTCAGTGCTTGTGTGTCCACAATAACTTATCAGTGATACTTAAAGGATGATAGACATTGAAAAGATTACATTGGTGATGTTCTCTGTACTCTCAAGCCTTGCAGTTCCAGTGATTATGCATTATCAGTGACAAACCTTATCGAACGCGTGTTGAAATTGCAAATGTTTGTGTTCATAGTTTGTTTAGTGTTGTGGCATGCCCAAAAACGCAAAGAAAGCACAGTGTCAGGAAAGAGTGCTTCGGAGTAATAGAGCATCGAGTCAGCCTACTTCTCGGAGCCACTCGCCAGTTCCTGGTTCTGAATTAACTTGCTTTCCAGTCATGGCTCATTCTAATCCAGATGTGGGGGAAGCAGTGCGAGTTATGGAGGGTGAAGTTAGCCTCTTCTCGGAGATCCTTCAAAAGATTGAGACCCTATCATCCGATTTCCGAGAAATGAAGTCCCAAACCCAACAACTTCAGGAAGCTGTTGCTAGGCAGGAGGCGATTTTGCACTGCGAGACAGGGATGGAGCTTAATACTCAAGCCCAAGATGTAACCAGGACAACCACATTCCCAAGTGGATGAAATTGCAACCCTTCAACTCCAGTTGGAAAGGCAAACAAGTGAACTAGAGGAATTACAGCGTATGCTTCATGAGAGGGAAAGCACTCTGGCTACAGGCTTTCAGCAGGCCAGCCAAGTCTTCACTCCACCAAGGGATCCATCACTGCAACACCCTGCACAGCCAGTTCCTAGGCATCGCACAATGACCCTTGAGCCTCCTGCATTTCCCAGACCACTAAGGCAAAACAGGGAATAAGTTCTTTCTAACCAGGAGTGCCACACATGTGAGAGACCAGCTTCACATAATGCCCAGGGTATCTCTTATGTCCTGGCCAGAGAAAGTGTTCCATACTTCAGGGGAGACATGGCAGCATCACAACCCCTGAAGAAAATCCAAGCAATTGAAGGCTGGATTCGCGTCATCGAGAATCTGGTAAAGCCTCCCACTCCCACTTTCATGCAAGCTGCCAGAGCCAACTGCCGAGGCCCAGCCGAACTCATTATTAACTCCCCACTGTTTGACGGCATCAAGGACTGGGAGATATTCAAAGCTTCCCTTCATGTATATTTCCCAGGAACCTACACATCTGATTTTTTCAAGGTACTCTACAAGAACAAAATGGTTGAAGGCCAAGCTCCTGTGGACTTCTACATCCAACTAGAGGGTTCAGTCTACCAGGGATACCGTGATCATAGAGAAGCCACTGGGGATCCCTCTGAACTCATCCATCGTGTTTTCCTCTCTGGGCTCCCATTATGGCTCACATACTTTCTTGCAGTTAGGGATGAGGGGTCACCAATGCAACTTGCTGAAGCTGCTCAACGAGTATGGAACTCCCGTAATGGTATTCAGCATGGGACCATGTCTTGCACGTCAGATGCCCATAGATGATCTTGGCGATCATCACCGCTTCCCGTCCACCTCGAGCACGGGATGTCTATGCTTATCCTGTGGCTGAAGGACCATTGCAACTTATTCCAGAGCATCATTATTGTGAGCACCACATGAATGTTACACACAATACTTCTGAGTGTTGAGCTGCTGCTACTGCCGCATCAACAAGAAATGCACAAAAGCCTAGGAGTCTAATATCCTTTGATGTCCCTTTCCAACCAGCCAGGATGGTAGAACTTCACCTCACTGGTGAAACTGCTATCGGGAGTAGTAACAACTGGAACACAGACTCACGACCCACAGTAGTGAATCAGCATCAGTGGAGGCTGTCTAACAAAAGTCAGCACTCACTTACAGAGCAAAGCAAGAAGTCCTTGCCAGGTCAGACTTTTCTTTAGAAGAGATTCTTGAGGATAAGGCATCCTCCCTCAGGGCTCAGGCGCCCTTCCATGAAGTTCAAGTGAAGAGGAAGAAGATTCTTCAGAATCAGGAGCATTGCAAGTCTAATCACCAGATTCCTGGAAAGAAACTGTTGGCCTAGTTCCTGAATTAACCACAGCTTGAGATAGCAATACAAATCACATCAAAATGATCGATGTTTCTTCAAATGAGGACGAGTGTATGACGACATTATCGAGGCAAGCAAGAGCATGCTTACCTAATACCAGACTCAAAACGCTTTTATGCTCTCTGAAATGTAGAGGGAGCAGTTGCTAAACCGAATGCATCTCTTAAACTGAAATAACCTAAAGCCATTGCTGAAGACGGCTTGGGCAATCTTTTCTACCTCAGTGACCCAGTATGCGGACGGGCATCCAGGGCTGTGAACCACTGAGTGCCCACAAGCTCATCTATAGTCTAATCAAGTCGCGCATCGGATACGCATCTGCCGAAGTAACACGATTTAATCCTCTATAATCGACATAAAAGCGCACTTCCTCGTCTTTCTTTGACTAAGATGACAGAACAACCAGGGAGACATGGCTGGCTCAATGACATCATCTCTCAACATCTTTGCGCACTCGTCACGGAGCTCGTCTGACTGAACCGAGATGATCTAAGTCTGCCTTAGGATAGGAACATTTACCTGAGGCTATGAAGCGTACACCATCATATCATGGAAGACCTGAAGTCCTATGTCATAACCGAAATCTGATATCCATACTGGTATCCAATCATCCATAACTGTTAAGTGTTCGTCTTGATGTTAGGCGAATATAGATCGCGAGACTAGACTCGCGAGAAATGAATTCTATACCACTGACTAAGACTGCGGTCTCTGCAATCCTCTTGCAATGTTGGCAATTTAAACACAGAGCATGGCCCCTACTTTATTGAAAAGCTTTATTAACAGCTTAGCTGGGGCTAACTGGGAAACAATTTTTTTACCCACTCAAGATGGGGCCCTTGAAAACCCTTGTTTTTGGGGCTTTAACCAACAGGGCCCCATTTTGAAAAAAGTTTATTAAATCCCCATCATTCCCTGTAAAAGTTTTTAAACGGCTCGATGGACCAACGTTATTTTCCCCCTTTCTTTGCCCGTATTCATCCCACCCACGAACTCCTTCCCCCCCCCTTTTTGCCCTCCCTTCTTCCCTTATTTCCCCTCTCTCTCCTCTTTTCCCTTTCCTTTCCACCTTTTATTTTTTCCCCTTTTACTACCCTTTCCTGTTTATTCCTATCCTCCTTTTTTCCTGCCTTTCCCCCTCCCCCTTTGTTTTCGCCCCCCCTTTTTGTTCCTTCTTCTTTCTCCCCTTTCTACTGTTTCCCCTTTCCCTTCACCTTTTCCCTTTGCCCTTCCCTTTTCCCTTACCCTATTTTTTCCCTTTCCCCATCTCCCTTCCTCCCTACATCCTCCGAATCCTACGCGGGCGAGCGAAACACGGCCCACTTCCTCTGCCAGCCTCATTTTTAACATTATTTTTATCTTATTTTTTATGCTGGCTTTAATTACACGCATTTTACGTTATTTTACACCTTTTGTATTTTTTAAAAATAAAACTTTTATTGATCTTTCCGTTATCCATATTCTTTTTACGGTTTTTACATGATGTGCGGATAACGGAACATCCCTCTGCTGCGAAGGGAAATCTTTCTTTTACCTCTTTTTTATCTCTTGTTTTTTAAAGTTCAGTTTTATTTTTCAATGGTCTATTTTTATTTATTCATTTTTTAATCTCTCTTTTACAGTGAGAGAAAGAAACTTATTTTATTATTTTTATTAATGAATCGCAGCAACTATTTTTACGTATTTTTTTATGATAAGGGAATTTCTCATTGATTTTGCTGATTGTTTTAGTGATTTTATTTATGATTTTTTTCTTTTGTATGTTTTTTATTATAATATTTCCTTTTATTTTTACAATTTTTTGTGCTACCTTCCGTCCGCGGAAGTTAATGTAACCCCCCTGTTTTTGTTAAATAAATGAAGTGGATACTCTGACTGTGTTGTGACTACCCTTTGGATTTTCCTGTCTGGATTCTACACCGGGATGTTGAAACAAGGTTGTACTGCCCCTTTTACTTGCCCAGGGTATTAATGCTGGACGTGGGCCCATTTGTTATTTTTCTATTTTACATACTGTGAACCATGTGTGCTTCTTCGACTTTTACTTTTTACTTTCTCTGAATTTTACTTCTTTTACCTTTTTCTTTTACTTGTTCTTTTATTCTTACTCGCCTTTTATTGCAGCTTTTGCTTCAGCTTTTACTTTTTTCCCCCATTTTACCTTTTTCTGTTTTATCGTAGATGTTAGTCCTTTTTACTGTTTTTAAGCCCTTCTGGCGTATTTTTTATTCACTTTTAAGCCTTCTGGCGTATTTTTATTCACTTTTAAGCCCTTCTGGCGTATTTTACTCATTTTTAAGCCCTTCTGGCAATTGTCTTTACTTATTAACTTGTGTTACTTAAGCCGTCTGCACGGTTCTCTTTGTTCATTTTAGATTATTTTTTTTGTATTTTTTTTTCATGCATCTTCGTATTGGTCACGCTCCTGGTAGGCCTGCATCTCCGGGGATTGTTTTGCTGTGAGGTCGTGTGGGTTCTGAGCCTTCAGCTTAGTCCCCTCACCCCCTTTTTTCGAGGAACGAACGGGGCCCCTCCTTTTCCTTGGCCCCTGAGCCTGAAGCCTCCCGCCTCACGGGTGGCCCTTTTTGGGTTCCCTCTCTCACATAACCTTACAGGTAACCCCCCATTTTGGTGGCAGCGGTGGATCTACCAAGAGTGTATTTACGAGTTTCTCTGCTCGTTGACTAATACGAAGATTTTAAAGTCCAGCATTTAGCTTTTTCCGTTAGGTTAGTTGTTTTAGTAGTCTTAGAAAGCCACGTTTTTTGTATTTTATGTTGTGTGTTTTGATTTCTTCAGGTTTCTGTAGAATTTTTTGTATTTTTTTGAGCGAGGCTTTTCTTTTTTTCAGCTTTTTTATGTCTTTTTTTACTAATGCCCGCCATCAGTTAGTTTTACTTTGTGGCTTTTGTAGGGTGGGGGAATTTCATTTTATGTATTAATTTTTTTTTTACCCCTGCTAATTTTACTTTCCCTCGTGTACACTGGTTACGTCTTTTTCGTTTTACCCAGTTTGGGGCCCCTTTTTGTCATTTTAATATTCAGTGCCAGCTTTTGGCCAGTACACGCATAATTTCACTTTGTTTTGGGATTAGCCAATTTCTGGCCCTTTTTGGTTTTTGTTTTTGAGCTGTGCACTCCTTTTGGGGGGGGACTCTTTCCCCTTGTCCCCAGGTTTGCTATGCCGGACGGGGCGGTCTTTGCGCCCCCAAAAAGACCCTTGAGCCAGAAGCTCACGTACCCACCCTACCCGATCATCCCCCCATTTTATAGTTACAGGGTACCCACCCCAATACGGCGCATTTCACAGTGGAGGGGAAGAGATGTGGGGAAAGGGGGAAATGCTGCAGAGGATGATGGATGTTCGTCGCCCAGAACAGAACGAGTTGATCCGCAGGATGGAGGAAATCTCCCAGAGGAACGAGGCCCAGCTACAACGATTGAAGACCAACTCCAGGCAAGGACTGCTCCTGCCGAGGCGGTGGTATCCTGCAGTAATGGGAGCCAGGTTCCCGCAGCAGCACAGGCTGAGGAACTGCCCGCTGAAACTCCGTTCCCTCGCATTCGCCAAGCCACCACACCACCTGCGGCCAGGCTTGCCAACCCCATTCGCCAAGCAGCTACAAGGGAAGACCTCCAGGAATGGCAGCAACAATTGGAGGAGAGGGAGAGGCGTCTGCAACTACAAGAACAGGCTCTTTTACAGAGGCAGCTAGGTGGTCAGCAACTGCCAGGCTACAGAAGGATGGAAGCAGCACGGGACAACTTGGCAGCACACCTTGGGTCCTCTTCCCACTTTCAAGAGGCTAACCAGCCATTTCCTGAGCCGGCCCCAAGAATGACCACTCCCTTGCGCACAAGGTATTGTGAGGAGCCAGCACAGGACCACTTTCAACACCAACAGACTTCACTGGCTTCCAGGGATGTCATCCCGTATCTTGTGTCCAGGGACTCCATACCCCACTTCAAAAGAGAAACCTCTGCCTGTGAGCCCCTGAAGAGGAACCAGGAGGTGGAGAGTTTCATTCGGGCCATTGAAAACCTGGTAAGACCCGCAACTGATGAGGCCTACATCCGGGCTGCAAGAGCAAGCTGTCGGGGCAGAGCAGAAACCATCATCAACTCCGAGAGTTTTGACGGAATACGGGATTGGGAAACCTTCAAGCGGCAGCTGAGGCGTAAGTTCAGGGGCACGTATACTGCCTCTGATTTCTTCAAGGTGCTTTACGATCACGGCATGACTGAGAGGCAGGCTCCAATGGACTTTTTCCTTGAGGTGGAGGCGTCAGTCTTCCAAGGCTATCGGGACCACCGAGCAGCTGTTGGAGAGCCTTCAGAGCTGATCAGGCGGGTCTTCCTTGCTGGATTACCGTCCACTCTGCGGGATCTCCTTGTCCTCAAAGATGATTGCTCGCCAATCCAGCTGGCAGAAACCGCCAGAAGCTTTGGAACTCCAGGTATGGCATCCGGCATGGCAGTTCCAACACTCGTCACCAGTCTCCAAACGACCTCCAAGAGAATGAGCACCAGGTCCGACATCGTACACCTGACCGTCCACCTCGTGCACGAGACCGCTATGGCCTGTTCCCGCTAGCTGCTTCACCTCCACCTGCTCAGCCTTTCTCCTTATCTCCAACTTCACGGCGTAACATGTGGTGCGAATACCATCGAAGTTCGACCCACAGCACCCGGGAATGCAGGGCTGCTGCCCGTCAACCATCACCCTCAGCCTACTCCTGTTTCCGGTGTGGTAGAAGCGGTCACCTCTCTCGTGAGTGCCCCTTTCCGAGAGGCCAGGAAGGAAGGGTTCCCAGCTTCACTGGCAACTTCACAGCAGGGAACCCATACACGCTCCATCGCAGTCCAGACCGAACAGTTGCAGGCAGCAGCAGTGACCACTCCAGCAGTCGGCGGACGGCCAGTCGTGGTACTCAGTGTTGATGGAAAGACTCTTCTCTGTTTCATTGACACTGGGTCCCAGGTTACTCTGGTCAAGCCTAGTGCCTTAGAAGTGATTGATCCGTCAAACAAGCTCCGACATCATACTTCTAGCAAGATTCTCCAAGGCGTCTCAGGAGATCCTTTTCATCCAGCTGCAGAGGTTACGCTCACCTTTAACATCAGCAAAGATCTCAGGTTACTCCACCCCGCACCATAGTAGCTGATCTTTCGTTCCACGGTGATATTCTCCTTGGGACGGACTTCTTGCGACGCCTGGACTTCACTCTACAGTTTGAAGCCGAGTCATCTCATGGACAACTGATTCTAGGAGGTTGTGAGCTGTCGCTCCTGTATACTGACGCCCATTCTCTACAGATTAGCCTGGTTAACTCGGACCTAGCTGATCTTCCTACTGGACCCCCAAAGCCCATCCAACCAGCTCCTCTACCAGAAGCTGCTGTGCACCTTACGCGACCCACTGAGATCCCGCCACATTCAGGTCGTTTTCTAGAAGGCTGCATTTCTCGCCTGGGACAGGTGGATGGAGATGTTATCTTAACTCCTGCTGTGACTGATGCACTAATACTACCGCACCTTGTTACGACAGCTACTCGACGACGATGCTCCATATGGGCCCTAAACCATACTTCACGGCTCTTACATTGAACAGGGTACAAGGCTTGGGACCGTCACACCTCTAGGAGAGGTCTACAGTGCTCCGCGGTCTGTCAACCACCCTGATCTTCAGTCAGCCCTCATGGATACAGCTGCCAGGAATCATGTACCTCCTGTCAGGACTGGCCTTGAGGAGGAACTCGACTTCGCCAAGGATAGGATCCACACAGCCTCCAGATCTACAGGCATTACTGCTGCCGGGCGAGACAGGTGTCCCGTCAGTCCAGGATCTACAGAAGCTCAAGGCCTGGGATGCTCATCTACCCCTGCCATGACAGAGCCAAGGTTTACTCTTCAAGCTGAAAAGGAACCCGCAATTACAATTGCTTCCGCCGTCACAGAGCCGAAGCCCTTCACTGAATCCTTTTTGTTACCTGAGGGAGCTGTTGAACCAGAGATGGAATGGGACGATTTCTCCACCTACTTACACGACATTCCAGAAGAAGATTGCAACATAGAGGATGCTTTGCTACCGCCTTCTGTAGCTGTTGCCACCTGTGATGCGGTCACAGAACCAGATGACCCAGATGTTCCTGACCTCGACTCACATGTTCCCATCGACCCATCCCAGGACCCTGATGTCGAGAATGTTGACGCAGATGGACCAGCCGATGTTCGAGCCGACTTCACTGGTGGACCTGAGGCTGATGATGTGACAGAGGAACCGTCTTCCAGTGCTACCCTTGCTCCTGATGTGTAGCTGTTCAGGACTGTAATTGCTTTTCTTTTCCAGCCCCTTCCTGTGGCTGGGCTGCTGTTAGAGACTCCAGCTTGTGTTTGATTTTTATTTACTTTCATTTTACTGTTTTTTACTGTACATTTTATTTACTTGTGTTTGTGTGTTCGTGATGCGTGCCATGCACGTCCAGCTGAACATACACCCGTAACTTTTGAGGCAAGTAATCGGGCTCAGGCCTTCCTTGTTTCTCTTTCCAGGTGTGTCTCCGATGTCCTCTCCGACCCCGTGGTATGGGAGGGTTGTGAGGTTTTCAACCTCCCCACCCCCCGACCAACTCCTATCCCCCCCCCCTTTCCTTGCCCCGATCCTCCTATCCTTCATACCCTTATTCGCACCCTCTTCCTTCCCCTCACTTTTTCCCTTCCCTCTACTTCCACTGTAGTTTCTCCCTCTTCTACTCGTTTTCCTCGCTTGTTCTACCTTTTATGTCTATCCCTATACTATCCTGCCTCTATCCTATCCCTATCCTGCCTTGTATCCTGCCGCATTTCCCCTCGTACCCCTCTTATTCGCACCCTCTTCTTGTTCCTTCTTTTTTCTACTTCTACGCTGATTTCCCCCTCTTCCATTCCCTTTTCCCGTTGCCCTATCTTTTACCATTACCCTATCCTCTCCTGCTCCCATCCTACCCCTATCCTACCCAGCATCCTACCGTAATCCACAGGGCGAGTCGAACACAGCCGGACCACTTCCCTCTGCCAGTCTCATTTTAACATTATTTTTATCTATGTTTATGCTGGCTTTAATTACACGCATTTTACGTTATTTTACACCTTTTTGTATTTTTTTAAAATAAAACTTTTATTGATCCTTCCGTTATCCATATTCTTTTTACGATGTTTTACATGATGTGCGGATAACGGAACATCCACATCTGCTGCGAATGGATCTTTCTTTTACCTCTTTTTTTATCTCTTGTATTTTAAGTTTAGTTTTATTTTTCAATGGTCTATTTTTACTTATTCAATTCTTTTAATCTCTCTTTTACAGTGAGAGAAAGAAACTTATTTTATTATTTTTATTAATGAATCGCAGCAGACTATTTTACGTATTTTTTTATGATAATGGTAATTTTCTCATTGATTTTGCTGATTGTTTTAGTGATTTTATTTATGATTTTATCTTTTGTATGTTTTCTTTATTATAATATTTCCTTTTTATTATTTTACAATTTTTTTTTGCTACGCTTCCGTCCGCGGAAGTTAATGTAACCCCCTGTTTTTTGTTAAATAAATGAAGTGGATACTCTGACTGTGTTGTGACTACCCTTTGGATTTACCTGTCTGGATTCTACACCGTGGATGTTGAAACAAGGTTGTTTCTGTCCCTTTTACTTGCCCAGGTGTATTAATGCTGGACGTGCTATTTGTTATTTTACTATTTTACATACTGTGAACCATGTGTGCTTCTTCGACTTTACCTTTACTTTCTCTGAATTTACTTCTTTTCCTTGTTCTTTACTTGTTACTTTTATTCTTACTCGCCTTTATTGCAGCTTTTGCTTCAGCTTTTACTTTTCCCTCATTTTACCTTTTACTTGTTTTATCGTAGATGTTAGTCCTTTTTACTGTTTTTAAGCCCTTCTGGCGTATTTTATTCACTTTTAAGCCTTCTGGCGTATTTTTTTCACTTTTAAGCCCTTCTGGCAATTGTCTTTTACTTATTGACTTGTGTTACTTAAGCCGTCTGCACGGTTCTCTTTGTTCATTTTAGGATTATTTTTTTTTGTATTTTTTATCATGCATCTTCGTATTGGTCACGCTCCTGGTAGGCCTGCATCTCCGGGGATTGTTTTGCTTGTGAGGTCGTGTGGGTTCTAAGCCTTCAGCTTAGTCCCCTCACTCCCTTTTTTCGAGGAACGAACGGGGCCCCTCCTTTTCCTTGGCCCCTGAGCCTGAAGCCTCCCGCCTCACAGGTGGCCTCTTTTGGGTTCCTCTCTCACATAACCTTACATTCCGCTTGAAGATGTGTTAGAATTTCTTGAAAGAAAACTTAATTCAGCTCGTGAGAAGATCCCGATTCCGGTCAATTGCTTTATCGATCTCATTCGTTTGTGCGTCACGAATAATGTCTTTACTTTTGACGGCGAATTTTATAAACAAATCCATGGTATCGCGATGGGAAGTAGCTTCAGCCCGGTTCTTGCGAATTTATATATGGAGATGTTTGAATCTGAACTCCTTCCGTCGATTCTCCCTCCCGACAAGGTTTGGTTTCGTTATGTTGATGATATATTTTCTATGTGGCAAGTGAACCGTTCAGATTTCGATGATTTTTTCAGTAAACTCAACAACCTCGCGCGTACTATCAATTTTAAAGTAGAATGGGAAGATTCAGGGAAATTACCTTTTCTCGACATACTTTTTATTCAATGCAAATGGCTCGCTTAAATTTTCGGTTTACCGTATACCTACTCACACCGCTAATTATCTTCACTTTTTCTCGAATCACCCGTTATATGTTAAAAAGTCAGTAGTCTCGTCCATGTTTCTTAGGGCATATAGAATTTATGATAATGAGTTTATTGATCGGGAGCTTGACGTCATTTTTGAAACTTTTTCGAAATTAGATATCCCCGTTTCTTCTTAAATCAGGCACACTCGTCTGCGAGATGGAAATTTTTAACTCATTCCCGTAATACTCAACAGGACAGTGCCCAGTAATCTATTAATTTTTCCCGTATAACCCGTCCCTCGATAAAAAAACGGCACATATTTAAAAGCGCTGGCATTGACATTGTCTTTACATATCTGAATACGTTGCGTAATACTTTAGTTAAACACAATGCGGCTAGCGGTGCTCTTGAGACTTCTGGTATTTACACTATACCTTGTAAAGATTGCCCCAAGTTTTACATAGGTGAGACCGGTAGAGCTTTTGAGAAAAGAATTAATGAACATAAACGTGATGTTAGATTTGCTAGAGAATCAAATACGTGTTTCGTTCATTTACGTGATAAGGTCACCGGCTTAACTGGAAAAGCGCTAAATTAATTCATAAATCAGCCAATTCGTACGAGAGAAAAATGCTAGAATCCTATTGATTAGAAAAATGCCTAATTTCAACTTGAGTGCTGGTCAATGGGGCCTGGATGATCTTACCTCCTCGTTAGTTAGCAAAGCCTTCTCCAGACTCTTCGACCTTGACCCTCCTCCTGAGAACTGATTCAGCTCTTGTTCGTCCTGTCTCTCTATCACTATATATACTTGCCAAATTTTCTCCCTGTATCCATTTCGGTTCATTCGTTTGAAGAGGAACTCGTGAAGAGTTCGAAAACGTACGGTTTTAGTTTCATTTTCTACGTGGCTGTTTCCCTTTTCATATATATATAATATATATAATATATATATATATAATAATATATATCATGATAATTATACTTATAGTAATATAATTAAATATATAAGATATGATATATATTATATATAAGATATAAATATATATATATTATATAATAAATAATATATATAATAATATATATTATATATATATATATTATATATATATATATATGTATATATACATATATATTGCTTTTTGCCAGTGGGTCTTTGTCTCTGGCGAAAAGTGTTAACATGAAAAGGATGACCTGGGGATGTGTTAAACATGAAGGGCCTGGGAAAAATGACGCACTGGCTGTGAAGCGGAGGAGCGGGGAACAACCCAAGAGGGAGCGGGTTGGGTGAAGCTCCTTGAGACCTCGTTGTGCCCTGTGACCTGTTAAACTTTGTGTTGCCCTGTTATAAGCTGTATCGTGCAGGTGTGGGCATGCTGGTCCCCCCTGTAAATTTTACCATAGAAAAGTGTACAGAATAACTTTTGTAAATAAAAGGGAAAGAACTGTCTTTGTGTTTATTTTGTGCCCCCCCTCCCACTTGGCGTTTTTCCCCCTTTGTGTTCTGGGCGCTGTGGGGCCGATGCCTCTTAGAGCTGTTCATGTTCACGACCCTTGGTAGTACGCCCTCTACCCAGCCTGCCTTTTGGGTTGGTGGGAAGGAGAGGCGGGCCGGCGTAACAAAGGTGCAGGGGTGGGATATGTGATATTTGATCGTGAGACGCGCCGATTTATCATGCCGTCCAAAGATGGCGGCAGCCATGAGG
>NC_051403.1:1292457-1295873 GCF_015228065.2 Penaeus monodon | reverse complement strand
ATATATCTATAAAAAAATTAACTAAGTCTATAAACAAATTGAAAAAGGATAATAATCTGTTTTCTCTCATCCAGCAACTCAGCTTCCCGTGCGTTCTCCACATACTGCTAGGGGAACTGGAGACAATGTCGTTTGTTCAACCTCTCCTTGATAACGTTCTCTGATGAGCCCCATCTGCATGTAGTCATTTTCTTCGCCGTGCATCTTGTTAGCGGGAACTGTAGGTCTTTATATGAATTTTAGCTGCATTGGTGAAGGGGCATCCGGAACGAGGGCGGTTGTTCAGGGTGGCCCTTCTCCTCCCACTTTATTCATCTAAATACCATCGAGCGGGAAATACCCGGCTCTCTGGTTATTTCACTGGGAGAGAAATTACTTTCCCTTATCCCAATGATGCGGCCTCGATTTATAATATCAGATTGGCTTGCGTCCATCTTGAAAAAAGATGTCGGACATTTTTTTTTATTAATTATTATTATTATCATTATTATTATTATTATTATTATTATTATTATTTAGCATGTATTAGGATTAGCCTCGGAATCAAGGAATTAATTGAAAAATCATCATGATAAAGAGTATCAAATATCAAATTTTTTGCTTATTTTCTAGATGATGCCTTTTTCTTCAAACCACTCAATTTCTGGGTGAAAAAACATGGGTTTAGATGACTTTCCATACACCGGGAAATAAGCATTCTATCGTAAACATATTAAGGTGCATATAATACATACGTGTCAGATAAAAATACAGCGCGAGATTAAATTCCTATTTTATAATGAACACGACTTTTCTATCAAGATATCATACAACAAATGAATTGGGAGTAAGTTTTTAGACTAGCTTTTTCACCCTCTTTGGAACCACTCAGCTAGTATTGCTGAGTTGAAAAAAGAAAACCCGTATTTTCTCGCTCAGTTGGTCGAATGCGACTCCTCAGAGAAAAGACACTTGTGTCACAATAGCTGTTGCCATTTCGATAAACGAACAATTCCATGAAGCCAATGGTAACTAATACTACATGTTTTGTTATCACTTGTTTGAAGAAAACGTAAGATGAAATGGCTTACGTAGTTTCAAAAAATAGATATTAATACACTTGTTGGTCTTTTATACCAATTAAAGTCTTTGTACAAACTGCCCAAGATTTTCGCTTCATTCATTGAAATGCTATTAACTCGAAGTGGCTGCCATATGTACAAATGTGGTACCCAGCAGGTGTACGGAAAAATAATTCCGCAACTGTACATAGACATCTAATCTACATAAGCATATATACATATATATATATATATATATATATATATATATATATATATATATATATATAGATATATATGCACATATGTGCATATATATATATATATATATATATATAAATATATATATATATATATATATATATATAAAATATTTTATATAAAATGTATATATATATGTGCATATATATATATATATATATATATATATATATATAATATATATATATATATCTATATATATATATATATTGTATATATATATATGTTTTGTGTGTGTGTGTGTGTGTGTGTGTGTGTGTGTGTGTGTGTGTGTGTTTGTTTGTGTGTGTGTATGTGTGTGTGTGTGTGTGTGTGTGTGTGTGTGTGTGTGTGTGTGTGTGTGTGTGTATGTGTGTGTGTGTATGTGTGTGTTGTTTGTGTGTGTGTGTGTGTGTGTATGTATGTTTATATGTATGTATGTATATATGATATATATATATATATATATATATATATATATATATATATATATATATATATAATGCATATGCACACACACACACACACACACACACACACACACACACACACACACGAGGCGGCCGGCGTAACAAATGGTGTCAGGAGTGGGATTTGTGATATTTGATCGGTGACGCGTCGATTTATCATGTCCAAAGATGGCGGCAGCCATGAGGGAGAGGAGGCTATGACTGAGGCAGGCACGAGTGAGGTGAAGCCGAGCCAGATGGACCTGATCACTGCCATGCTGGCCGGTATGAGGGAGGAAATGGCACAAAGTGCAGAAGAGCAGGCACAGAGGGCAGAAGAGCAGGTGCACCATCACGTCGAGATGCAGGCAAGGAAGACAGAGGAACAGTTCTGCCAACTTGTTGAGGTGCTACAGAGCAATCTTGCATCTGTGAAGATGGAAACTCAGCAGTACACCGACAAGGCCTGCAACAGCGTGAAGAGTGAACTGATGGAGGAGGTGCAGACTCAGAAGGCCGAGGTTCAGGGCCTGAGGGAGGAAGTGAAGGCGGAAAGGCGGCGTCACGAGGTAGTAACGTTGCAAGCAGAGAAGGCAGACGAGGTTCTGGCAAGAGATGCCAGAGTGTCAGATTTACTGGGGTCTGCCTGGGGTCCGTGGCAGGAAACCCCCGGGCCTCACAGCGTCGTGTCGGAGCCAGTGGTCGCTGCAGAAGGCTGGGGACCCATCGGATCCCGCTCCCTTGGGTATAGGTTTGGCGGCAAACTCGGACCCGGTCAACCCGCCTCGTTGCCTCACTCACCCCCTTCCTCCCCCCCGGGCGTGTTAGTTCACGGCACGCATTCTCCACCCCGCAGCCCCTCGGCCTCCAGACATTCTGTGAAGCGTAAGCCAGCTGAGTACGACGGGAGAGTGGCATGGGAGGCATATGTCGCCCAATTTGAAATGCTGGCATCTGCCCAGGGCTGGAGCCAGGAAGAGAAGGCCCTGCAGCTGGTAACAGCGCTAAGGGGCCCCGCGGTGGAAGTGTTGGGCCATCTGCCGCCATCCATGCTAACATGCCTCTTACACCAGCGTGGCGGAGGCTTTGAAACGCCGTTTCGGGCACCACCACCAGGCCGAGGTATATCGGGCCCACTTGAAGAGGCGGACTCGTGAGAGTGGCGAGACACTGTCCCAGCTGGCACAGGATATGGGGCCTTGACTACCTGACGCAGAGTAAGGCGTGTGTCGACCTTGGACGGAAGCTGGTGAGGGTGCACGGTGAAGATGTGCCCTTGCTTCCAGAGGTTGGCTGTGCAGAGGTAGTTATGGCTGAGCGGCCGCACCTTGCCCACAGGACAGAGTCTAGAATCCGGTGTCAACTGTCAAGAGTGATGCGTGGAGCAGAGGGCCTAGTGGAGCCCATTCAAAACCTGCAGCTGGCTGATGGCGTAGCGGTTGGGCGAAGCCTTGTTGGACCAAGGGGAGGGGTTAGTTACAGTGTTGGTAGCTAACTTCTCCGATAAGGCCCAGAAGGTGCCAGCTGGTGCAAAGCTGGGCACTTGTGAGGAAGGGGAGCATCCACAAGAGTCGTCGGGGAGTGAGGAGTTGGTTGGTGTGGGGCCGTTGCCTGACTTCCTCGAGGACTTGGCGCACCGGAGCCCTACTAACCTGGCGGAGGTGCACCGACGAGTGCGTGGCAAGCT
>NC_051403.1:1281962-1289857 GCF_015228065.2 Penaeus monodon | reverse complement strand
TGTGCCCTTTGTGCCCCATTTCCTCCCTCATACCGGCCAGATGGCGTGTCAGGTCTTGGCCCCTTCAGCTCACTCGTGCCTGCCTCAGCAAGCCTCCTCCCCTCATGGCTCCGCCATCTTTGGACGCATGTAAATCGACGCGTCACTGATCAAATATCACAAATCCCCCTCCTGACACCCTTTGTTACGCCGGCCGCCCCGTGGTGTGTGTGTGGGTTTTGTGTTGGTGTGTGTTTGTGTGGGTGTTGTGTGGGTGTGTGGTGTGTGGTTTTCAGGGAATTTTAATATATATTAAATATATTTTAATTTAAATATATAATAATATATATAAATCATATATACATACATACATATAAACATACAAACACATACAACATAAAAAACACACACTCACACAAACAACATACAAACACACACAACACACCAAACACACAAAACACCACACCCACACACAACACACACACACCAACACAAAACACACACACACACAACCAACACCCCACCACACACACACCCACACAACACACACACAAAAATAATATAATATATATATATATAATATATATATATTTAATAATATAATTTACATACCACACAATTTATATATGTATATCATCTATCTATCTTTATCTATTACTATCATCTTATATAAATTATATATATTATATATATATATATATATATATATAATATATATTATATATTATATAATTTCTATATATATATAATATATATATATATAATATATTATATAAAAATATTATAATTAATATATATATATATATATGATATATATATATATATAAAATAAAATATATTAATATTTAAAAATAATATATATTATATTATAAATATATATTAAATAATAATATATTATATATTTAAATATATATATTATATATATATATATTATAATATATATATATTATAAAATATATATATATATAAATATATATATATTATATATATATATATTATAATATATATATATATAATTATATATATATATATATATATATATAATATAATTTTATATATATATAAAATATATTAAAATATTATAAGGGCAATCCTAATACGCAAATAATAATAAAAATAATAAAAATTTAATTTTAAAAAATGCCCGAAATTTTTTTTCAAGAGGGAGGGAAAACCCAAAATTGATATTAAAATCCGGGGCCCGCATCATTGGGATAAGGAAAGAATTTTTCTCTCCCAGTGAAATAACCAGGGGCCGGGGTATTTCCCGCTCGATGGATTCGATGAATAAGAGGAGAAGGGCCCCCCGAACAACCGCCCTCTTTCCCGGATGCCCCTTCACCAAAAGCAGCAAAATTTTCTATAAAACCTCGTTCCCCCCAAAACAAGATCACGGCGAAAAAAAATACACATGCAAAGAGGGGGCCATCAGAGAACGTTAAAAGGAGGGTTGAAAAAACGCTTGTTCCATTTCCCCCTAGAGTATGTGGGAACGCACGGGAAGCTGAGTTTCTGGAGAGAGAAAACAGATTATTTTCCTTTTTCAATTTGTTTATAGACTTAGTTAAATTTTTGATAAAGATATATGTTCATACATGATAGTGCCCTACATTTCATGTTGTATGTTCTGTTTATCTGTCATTATTTACTTTTCAGATGTGACAGCGAGGAGTGGCCACGTGACCACTAATAAGTGGGTTGAATTTTCATGCATGGTGTTGATGAACTCGCCGAAAAAGAAGGGAGATTCAGTTTAGACAGATATTTTGAAATAGAAGAAATATTCCTCCCATCAGCACCCCCCCTCCCCCTTTGCCGCGTTGGGGGGGCTTGAGGTCCCAATGATTGGTAGCCGGACCCCGAGGGGTACCCTACTGGAGGGGGCACTAGTGAGGGATGAACAAAATAGTTCCTGGTAACCAAAACCCTGAGAGGGGATGGTGCCCCCCCCTGGTTTATTCCATCTTGGCCGGGGGAAAATCTCCCATGGGGGTTTTTTTCCTGCGAGGATCCCTATTCAGGGACAGGAGTCCGGAGTTGGCAATGCTAAATCGCCCCCACGCTAGCAACACTATTTTGGGCCTTTATTCTGTTAGACGGGTGGGTTGATCAAGACACAGCAGTCAAAGCCTAGTAAATTTTTGGGTAGGGTCGAGCAGTATGTTCAATCGTAGTGCATAGGTCCCCCTGACTCCCTTACTAATTCTAATTTTTATGAATACTACAAATTTTCCAAAAATCTGCCTATTCCTACAACCCACGCAATCCCTGGCCATTCCCTCTGGATCTCATGTTGTCACTCTGGAACTTTTCCCGTTTCTAAAGGGCCAAAAATGGAAAACGTAAAGGTTCCCGGGCCCCAAACCCGGTAAAGGGGGAGAATCCTCCTAATCCCCTAAGGAATTCTTACCTGGTAATATGAAAATATACCCTATAGTAATTCCTAGTATGAAAAACCTTGATGGTGTATCAATATGGATTTTGATTTTTTCTGAAGTACATCGAAAAAGTTAGGTTGTCAACGTGACCTGCACACCCAACGGTGAGATGGTAGCCTGACGTTGGGGTTTTCATCCCGATAAGATGACCGTTGCGCAAAAGGACTTTCCCTGATTTCAATTTTCTGTTCTCAAAAAACTCAACAGTGAAAGGGGAATTTTTTTTTTTTCCCGAGAACAATGAGGTATTCTAAATAAACTTTTAAAGGGAAAATAAAAATTTTAAAAAGAAAGTTGAGGGTTTTGGAACTCGACATCAGCTTTCCTTCAAAACTTTTGAATTTGCTTTTCCCAGAATCGTTAATTTTTCTGGTACGCCTCATTACATAAATCAAGGTAAAAACCGTGCCCCCCCCCTGAGTGCTTTTTACTGCCAGGGTTATGGGCATGGACAAACCTTACTGTTTTAAGGAAATGTGTAAAGTGTGGTACAACAGGGAAAAGCTTCTTTAAAACATGTAAAAAGGGACAAATTTGAAAAGGAATATTGGGAATAAATACAAAGAGAAGGTTAGTTTTCCAGAGGCAAAACAATGTGCCCATTCTGTTTGCACAGCAGGGAAAATCCTTTCTTCGGTTTTGCCCATCCTCCTTCCCGCCACCCTTTCCCTCTAAGCTTCTTACACCCCCACACTTGCCAGTACCCCTGAACCTCAGTCCCCAATTGCTGAAACTGCCTGTGGTGGTTTTTCCACCTGAAACGGATAGGAAGAGGGGGCTATTGAGGGGGCTCCTCCTCCCAAAATAAGGTCTTTGGAGCCATCATCAAGGGGCAGAGGCCTAAATGGTGACACCTCCAGCTGCCACCACATCCACAGGGGCCTCCGCTGCTAGGCAGAATGCCCTTGAAGCAAAGGCTCAGGTCTGCACTTTCCTAAGGCAAAGCAATCCTGAGCCTGTCAAAGGAAACATTTGGAAATATTTCCCCATACACAACCCCTCAAAAAATTCTCAAGATTCTGGAAAGGGGCAGCCAAAGGTGTGGAGCTCCTTGACCCCAGCAGGTGCTGCCAAACACCCTATGAAGAGGTAGTTTGAAGAACTGGATACCCTAATCCAATGGAACTGTCAGGGAATTTACACAAAATAGGAAGGACTGCAACATCTGATAGATTCATGTATCCCAGTTAGTGTATGCCAACATGAGATTATGACCAGGGAAAATCGTCAAATTTCCCTGAGAGGATTCCAAATTCAAGCCAATTATGAGTCCTTTCATAATGGAGCTCATGGAGGAGTAGTAATGGTACGTCAGGATATTCCCTTCCAGGCCATCCGCCTGCAGATAACACTGCAGGTGAAGGCTGTGAGAATAGGCTTGACCCAATCTTACACTGTTGCATCCATCTACCTTCCTCCACATAATCTCAACATAGATGATTTTGAAGATTTACTTGGGCAGGTGCCACATCCATTTCTACTCTTGGGAGATTTCAATGGCCAGCATCACCTCTGGGGGGAGACCTTGTGCAACCCCCGAGGAAGGCCTTGGAGTCCTGTTCTTAAGAGTAGATGCAGTCTTACTGAACAGTGAACACTCCCACACATTTCCAAATTCAAACTGGGACAATTTTCCAATATAGACCTATCAATAGGCTCACCTGATTCACAGTTGGACTTCATTTGGCAGGGTCATGAAGACTTGCTGGAAGTGACCACTTTCCAATACTTTGGAGGAGTGAATGGTATTCCACCAATGGGGTTCAATTTCTCCAAGCAAAACTATGGTATACATTTCCCAAACGAGGAAAGGTTTATCCTTCCTCTATTTAGGAGCAAACCCACTGCAATTTGTCCAAGAGGTGAAGACTTTGGTCTAATTTTGCTCAAGACTTACATGGTGCCTCACATCAAACAGTTAAAATGTGGGCTCAAAAGCACTTAGTATTTTGGGGATTCTTTCCCCAATTTATTTTGGGGTGGAGACCGAAACGCTTCTACGGCTTTCCCGAGCGCTTATTTAGGAAGCTTGACTATGGAGTAAAGTTTATTCTCTCCCCCATTTTTTCCCCGGGAGTGGATGGGTTTCATAATGCAGCTCTCAGAATCTGCACTGGGGTTTCGGGTTCCACCTGTGAGCCCCTGTATCTGAGAGGGGAGAACCACCTCTTTCATTACCCCGGGACACATAAACCCTTTTTTACTACAGAGATAAAAGGATTCGGGATTCCTACACCCAGTTGGTTTTTCAACCCCTTGAGGATAGCCGATCCTATTAGGGGGGATGAGGAATTTTGAGAAGAATTTAAATTTAAGTCCACTCGGGTTTGTTTTTGGAATTCCCCAATCCCCCCCTTTGGACAAACAAGTCGAGCCGATTTTTTCGAATTGGGAAGGGGAAGATCCGAAGAGAAGTCAGGGGAAATTTCTTCGCAATTTCTAATTTCCAAGGGTCAGGGCAATAAAACAGTGGTTCGAAAACTGAAAAGGTGTGGGCTTTTCAGTAGTGAGCAAAGGAAGACTGTATCTGGCAGTCTTTTAAAGCCCTCGGGTCTTTTCGCCGAGTTACATGCCCTCCTTGCAGCAGTTAAAATGACTAAACTTACGAACCATTTATTTTGATAATTTTGCCCGTAGTGCCCTTGCAAGCAATCAAGGCTTAAACTCATCAATCCCGTAGTAAGGGGGTTCAGATTTGGGTTGCACTGTGTCAACACGTAAAAAAATACTTGTGTTGGGGGCCCTGCATGTTGGTATAGGGGAAAAGAGGAGCTACAAGGCCAAGGCAGCTGCCGCTCAGTCTTGTGATGCTCGTTTTCCCCTCCCACACACCGACCTGAAACCCAGCTAAGGGGTTGTCTTCGCAATAAAAGGAAGGAAAAAGGAGGCATACCTCCAAAACAAAAGGAGACATTAAGATGACCTTGCATTTTGGGGGAATAGATCCACCTAACCAAAATGCAAAATTGCATATTGGAAAGGGAGAGTTTCTTTAGGATATCAGATGGTTCGAAACTGAAAAAGGTGTGGGGCTTTGCAGCAGTTAGCGAAGGAAGCCCATCTTTGATGCTTTTTTCATTTCCTCCTTGCAGCAATTAAGATGACTAGAGATCTTACGAACCATTCTATTTTAATATTTTACTCTTGTAGTGCAACAAGACTTAAATCATCACATCCCGTAGGAGGGAGGTTCAAGTTGGCTTGTACGAGTCAACATGAAAAGAAAAAAATTTTTGGGGACCACGCATGTGGTATCAATGGAATGACAGGAACCCCAAGGCAGTTGCCACAGCCCTGTGATGTTGTTTTTTCTCTCCCACCGCCCCACCTGAACCCAGCACAGGCTGCTTCGCGATAAATGGAAAAGGACAATGGGGGCAACCTTTGAAAAAAAACTGCGAAGTGACCACATCCCTCCAGCCGAAAAAATGGAAGTTTCATTAATAAGACAAAACGGGTACACAAATGACTCTGGGTCGATGAAGCTAAAATGAAGCACTTTTTGAGGGATCCAAAAGGGCATTAACGGTCGACTGTAGGGAAAAATGGCAAAATTTAGACCAAAGACGTACTTTTTGTCCTCCCATATATACTGAAAAGTAGTGAGGGGGATTGTCAATAGAGTTTCCTTAGGGAACAATATTTTTAAAAGAATTGAATTAGCAGAAAATTTTTGTAATAATTTTTTACATTAGAACATAATATTTTTTGCTTTGATTTTTAAAAATATTTACATTATTTGTAAAATTTTTTGATAATTTTTTTAAATTTCAAATTTTAAAATTTCTATTAACCCAAATTTTTGGGCTAAAGAGGGTTAAAATGTTGACCCCGGGCAATAAATTTTTAAAAAACAATCAATCAACCCTCAAATCAAACCCATTGGCCATTCCAAAACAAAACCCTATAACTGCCCCAAAACCCAAAATGAAGACAGTTACGAAGTGGTTCGGTGACCAAAAACCCAAGTCTTTCCCCGGCCAAACAAGCATGTACTCAAAACCCCTGAAAATTTTAGGGAAAATTGTCAATGTTTGGAAAAAAAGGCTAATGAAAAAAAAACCTCCTAATAAAAAAACAGACCCCTGCTAAACGGGGAAAGGAAGTGATACGAAGGAAACCCTGACTTACATAACCCCACCATCTCTGTCCCGGGGTTTTAGACAAGGTTTTTAAAAACGTAGATTGTTTTTTTATTATTATGACTCGTCTTTCTTTTCTACAATGTATCGTTTTTTCTTTTTACCAATAAATGACAGTAAAATACCCTTTAAAAGAATAAGTTCCAACAAAAATTGTTTTTCTGTATTACCCGGAAAAAAAAAAAGAAAATATAAATTATAAAATAATTTTGTAGTGTTAAAATTACTTTTATATGTTATTATTAATATAAATATAAATATATAATATATATATATATATTTTTTTTTTTTTTTTTTTTTTTTTTTTTTTTTTTTTTCTTCTTTGTAAACTACATTTACTTTTTTCGGAGGAGGGATTAAAAAATGTGTTTTAACTATAAAACCAATTATTCAAAAACTTTTAAAAACTTCAGGAACACCATTTAAGATCTATTTATTCATTGTAGCCAATACTTTTTTGCCTTCGTTTTTTCTAAAACGTAACCTAGTATATTTTCTTTTTATTGATCAGTGTTTTTTATCTGATGAAAAAAAATATTTCACCCAAATTTAGAAAATAGGGAAGGGGTTTTCCAAGGGCTCTCCCCCATCTCCGTCCGGGGAAATCTTCCATGGAAACTTTGAGTCTGAGTTTTTCCTTCCATCTCCTTCGACCCTCAGTTTGGCTGAGGTATATCGACGACGTCTTTGCTCTTGGCTTTATGACCCCCCGCCCCCGTTCCCGGGTTTCCCGATGCACTGAACCTCTCTCTCCTTTCCCTCCATTCAAAATGGAATGGGAGGTTGACAACAAGTTTTCCCTTTTTTGGGTACCCCAGTCCATCGCTTTCGACCCCCTTTTTCTCCATTACGGAAGCCTATGCACATGGGATGTACATACAATTCTTTCATCCACCCTTCCAGTTTTTAAAAGAGGTGTTGCCACCCCATGTTCCTTTGCGCCCTCCCCATCTGTGACCCCAGTCCTGGGTGGGAGATCGCCTTCTTTCGTCGCTCATTCTCCAAACTGGGGTACCCAGGGCTGTTCTTGGGCTGCATTATCTAGGGGACGGCGTACCTTCTACCACACTCTCCCCCTAAAAAAGACTCCTCACCCGCCCACCCCAGCCTCCCCCCCGAGGAGACTACTCTCTCCTCGCCCCCCCCCTTTCACCCCCTCAACTGTAGGTGATCTTTCGCCAGGTAACACTCTCCGTCGCAAAATGGTCCCTACCCCCCCTTCTACCTCAAGGTGGGCACCCAGCTTTCCTTGTGCCTCCCTTTACAAGCAGAATTTGGCGAAAAAGGCGCCAGTCTTACCTAGCGTCTGTCTAAATAATCCTGTATCCCCCCAAAC
>NC_051403.1:1267584-1281862 GCF_015228065.2 Penaeus monodon | reverse complement strand
TAAAAGATAAAAAGAAAAATGGAAAAATAAAAATAAAATATAGTATAAAATATTATATATTTTAAATTATATATAAAAGAATTTTAATTATATATATATTTTTTGTTTTATATATATTTTTTATATATTTTAATAATATAATATATAGTAATATATAATATAAATATAGATATATTTAGATATATAAAAATTTTATAATAAAATATATAAAAATTATATATATATATAAATATATATGATAATATTAGATTTTAAAAAATATAATTAAAATTATATATATAAAATATATAATAATATTTTTTATAATATAAATATATTATAAATAATATATAATAAATATAAATAAAATCAAATATATATATAATATATATAAAATGTATTTTAAAGATATAAATATATATAAAAAATATAAAAATATAATAAAATATTTTAATATATATATATAATAAATTAAAATATATTTTAAAGGGTATATTATTTATAATATATAAAATTTTTATAAAATTAAATTATATATTTTTATATATATTTATATATATATAAAATATTTTATATATATATTTTTATGTAATATAGTTTTAAAAATGAAAAAATATATTTTATATAAAAAATGAGATTATTATATTTTAATAATATATAATATATAATATTTTATATAAAATAAAAATAATATTATTATATATAAAATATATATAAATATGTGAAAATTTTAATTATATAATTAAAATAAAATTAAAACAAAAAAAAATTATAAGATATATAATAAGTAATTTAAATAATTAAATATATAAATGAAAATTTTATAGATAAATATATATAAAAATTATATATATAAAGGGAATATATATATTAAAATAAATATATTATAAAAAAGAATTTTATATATATATATATATATATATTATATATATTTATTATATTTTGAAAAAATTATATATATTTTAATATAAAATAATATATATATATAAATATATATATTAATTTTAAATTTTAATATATATATGGAATATATATTTTTAATGTATAAAAATATGTAAATTTTTATATATATAAAATTATAATATATTATTATATATATATATAATATATATATCTATATAAAATATTATATATATATAATATTATATATATTTTTAAAATATATAACGTTATATGATATGAAAATATTATGTATATATAAATATTTAAATTATCTATATATATATATAATTATTTATTTATTATAGAAAAAGGGATGAAGAAAAAAAATATCTTTAGAAGACAGGGGGAGTTTTCCCCGATTTTCAAAATTTATATCTTTTTTAAAAAATCCTTTATCTAAAAAATTTTCCTGAGGGAAAATAAAGCAAAACCTATTTTTTGGGGAAGGGATAATATATAATTTTATATATATATATAAATATAATTATATTATTTTTAAAAATTACATATAATTAATATGGGGCCCGCATTTCCCAAAGTGGTGGGCCATGGGGATAAAAGTTTGTAACGACGGAAAATTGATTTCGGGGGTTTTCGAGTCACCTCCCGGCGCGTTTTTCCCTTTGGGGAAAGAAACTTCCCCCTCGATTGCCTCCCTAGAAAATGGGGGGGCAACCCACCCCAAAAGTAAATGCTGTTCCCAAGCCCGGAAAATAGAGAAAAATGATTACCTAAAGGGTAATACCGGCACTCTCCGGGGGAAAGGAACTGAGGCCCCCAAACTATGTATCACTCTAATATCATCAAAAACATGGAAAACTAAATTAAGATCATGCTGTGACCACGGGGGCTCAAAAATGAACCTACCCTTTAATTAAAAAAAAAAAAAAAATCTTATTATACTATCTATTTTCTATCTATCTATCTATCTATCCTGTATATCTATCTATATATGTATGTTTTGTAATAATATTATTTTTATTTTTATGTAAAAAAAAAAAATATATAAAATATTTTTTAAAACTATAAATACAAAGACACATTTTTAAATATGTATTTTTATCATATTTTTTCAAATTTAATAATTTTGTAATATATATTTATATATACATACAGCATTTCAACATTGTGTGTGGATAAATATATGTATATGTAATATATAAACCAACATATATAAAAAAAAAAAAAATTATATTTGTAAAATTAGGGATGTATGTATGTATTTTATATAGATAGTAATGTGAGTGGTGTGTACACACACACACAATATATATATTATATAATATAAATATATTATAATAATATTTATAATTATAAAAAAATATATATATTTATATACCCTTTATAATATATAATATATAATATAAATATATATATATTTTTGATATAATATATATTATATGTATGGATATATATAATTATATATAAATTTTATATATATATAAAATCTATAATATTAACATATATAGTAAAATTATTATAATATATATTTAATATATTTTATATATATATATATATATTAGAATATATTTATATTTTATATTATATATATAATTTATATGTGTGTGTGTGTGTGTGTGGGTATGTGTGTGTGTGGGTTTTGTGTGTGTGTGGGGGGTGTGTGTGGTGGTGTTTTATGTTATACTTTATATGTGTAATAAACATATGTATAAATATATATATATATATAAATATGTATACAGATTTCACATGTGTATAAATATTTTTATTATTATTTTATTTTTTAGTATTTTTGCGTATATGTGTGTATGTTAAAACAGTATACCAAAAATTTAATAGGTAATATAACATATGATATTTTATAAAAATATATATATATAATAAAATATATATATTATTATATATATAATAAAAATTTTACATTTTAAAATGTATATATATGAAGGTGGGAATTTTCAAATTTTTTAATTATTTAATGACTTCCTGGTCCCAAATTTTTTTTTTAGTCCCTTTCCCCCCTTTTTTTTGGTTCATCTTTTTTTTTAGCTAAATTTTTCACTTCCCCGGGGATAATTTAAAAATCTTCATTTTTTAAAAACAAATATACACATATTTCATAATCCTATTCAAATAGCGTGAAACCCGCTGGCAGGGCAAAATAGACAGTGGGCCCGGACAGGGCAGAATGTTGCAGGGCCCCAAAAATAGCAGGGCCAGCGGCAAGGCAGCGGCCAGCGGCCAAAGGGAGGGGCCAGCGGCCAATAGTCAGCCAGCGGGGCCCCCGGGGAGCGGCCAGCGGGCCAAAAGGGGGAGGGCCCGAGGCAAGGCAGCCCCATCTCTTTCGTCCCCTCTTGATCCCTGTGTTTCAATCTCATTAGATATCGGGTTTTCAATGTCATTCCCCTTAAATTTTCGCAGGGTTTTTTTTACTTTTCCCCTTCAACTTTTAAAAAGCTTTAACATGAAAAACATCCTTAAAGAGGCTTTGTTTTTCCCCATCACAAAAACCCCCTCGGGTGGGCCCCACAAGTCAGTCTTTTCTCTCCGGGGTTTTAAAATCAGGGTGTCCCCTTTTTAAAGGGGAAAACACCCCCTCGTGGATGTGTGGGGTATTCCCGATTTTAAATTTAAATTTTTTTTCCATCTTTTTGGTTTTTTCATATTTTTTATTACACCACCCTCCCCCTTTTAAACGCTTTTTTTGTCGTCTTTTTCCGGGGTTGGTATAAATTTTTACATTAAAATTTTTGGGCCCGGGGTCCTTTAAGATACCAGCTCTGATAATTTAGAGTATTTAAAGTTAAAAAAAGATGAAAAAATAAACAATGAAAAATATAGAGTGTTTGGGTTTTTCCCTTTTGGTTAAAAAAAATAAAAATCTTTTCTTGGGTTTTATTTTATTTTATATGGGGCTCGTTTCATTTCCCACTCATTCGCCCAAAACCCTATGGGGGCTTTACTGTACGTTCCCTCATTAAAAAATTTTTTTCGATCTTTTCATCTACTCCCTTACAAAAAACAAACCCCCAACAACACACACACACACACAACACACACACAACACACACCACCCCCACAAAAAACACACACACCACACCCCACACATAATATATATATATATTATAATATATAAATATATATATAATATATATTATATATATATATTACCCCAACCCCACACAAGGCAAACAGCGGGCACCACTATCGTAATACCCCCCATTTGCAAATCCGTGTGTGGGTCAGGGGCATACGTATACATGTTTTGGGGTAAAGAAAGCTGCATGCAAAGCACACCCCACACACAACACACACACACCAAAACACACACCCCACACACACAACCCACACCACACACCCCACACACACCCACACACATACAAGGATTTTCAAAAAATTGGGGGGAAACTTACTTTAAAAAAAAAATAGTGGTGCCCCCCCTGCTGCCTTGTAGTTTAGTCCGGGCTGGTCAAAAGGGTATGGGGGGGTTTATCCTATATAAAACAAAAAACCATGCTTTGTGGCATCTATAAGTGAAAAAAGGGTTCGGGAGTAAAACCCCGATTTAAAAAAATCTTCAAACAGGGTCCCTAAGGGTTCGTTTTCCCTTTTCCAAACCCCGTTCCCGGCAAAATCCTGCGACGCGATTACTTCGATTTTTCCACCGGAAAAGGGTTACAGGGTATATTTGTAGAAAAAAAAATATTTTTGGTTTTAAAAGCCCCGCCCCTCTCTCTCTCTCTCTTCTCCCCCTCTCTCTCTCTCTCTCTCCTTTTCGCCCCCTCTCTCTCTTTTTCTCTCCCCCCTTTTCTCTCCTCTCAGTGTGCGTGTGTGTTTAAAACCCAAACCCTCTACCACCTCCTTTCTTTCCCCCCCACCCAGAACCCCCGGGTGATAAGGAGCAAGAGAGTAAATATACAATTAAAAAAAGAAGAAAAAAAAAAAAAAATTTAAAAACCAAACCCTTGTATAAAAAAATAGCTTGTCCCCTTTTATAGTAAAAAAAAAAAAAAAAAAAGAAAAAAAAAGAAAAAAGTGTTATGGTGCATTCAATCCGAACTGGGAGTAATCGTTTACAACGATTACTGAGAAAAATTTTACGCTGAAAAAGATGTTATCGTTACAAGTAATCGATTTTGCCCCCCACTTCTATGTATGTTTTCGGAATATGTGAAAAGCGATAGAAAAGATATATACACACTCAAAAGCGAAATTGAAACCTCAGGACCGATTCAGACATACCGGCATGATTTCTTGCAGAATATCCAAAAATTTCCATCCAGGTTTCCTTGCTGCCCCCCTCGTCTCAATAAGCGCTGCTGTCCCTTTTATAATCAGTGAGAGCGTGTCTTCAGAAAAAAAATGGGAAAAAGCCTAACCCGGGAATTGTTGGGAGGAGATGGACAGTTTGTTATTTTAATCCTAATGTGATTTTATATATGAAAGGACCAGCTAGTGACAATGTTCTCATTTTTTTTAAAACAACATAGATCATTTCTTGGACATTGCTTTAAAGGGGTTTTTAGTCATCGTCTCTCCAAAGGGTATTACTTTTTTCCTTACATTTCACTTTCAAAAAGAAATTTGATTTCTTGCAAAAAATGGATCATATGTAGGGGTACGGGACTGTAATTAAACCCAAAAATATATCATTTCCGGGTGTGATAATCAACAGCACTCCTTATTTTTAAGGGGAAAAAGTGTTAGGAATTTATTTTATTTTAATACCTGAAACTTTTTTCCCATAATCCGCCTTTTTTCCAAACGAGGAGTAAAAAGGAAATATAAAAAGGGAAGGAAAAAAAATTTAGCCCCCCGCATAACCTAAAGATCCCAAAAGCGGCCCCTAAAAATCATGAAAAAAAAAAACCTAAAAAAATTAGAAGTTTGGGGTTTTTTGGAAAAATACGAAAAAAATAACGCGCCCTTTTGGGGACATTACATTTTTCCAAAAAGGTATAATAGCCAAAAAGGGAAAGAGAGAAATGAGGGAAAAGAAACAAAATTTAAAAGCATTGCAAGCCCTTAGCAAAGGTAAATATTTGGGGGCTAAAGTTCGAGCGTAAATAGGAAGAAGGCGAGAAGAGACAAATTTTATTTCCTATTAAATTATTTTAAAAGGGTTAATTATTTCCCTTGTGCAAAAGTGTGTGTGTATCTGTGTGAGTGAATGTGTGTGTTTTTTGTGTTGGGTTTGTTGTGTGGTGTGTGTGTGTGTGTGGTGTGTGTGTGGGTGTGTGTTTTGGTTTTGTGGGTGGGGTGTGGGTGTTTAAGGGAATTTCAATACACATATCAAAGCATATTTCCCCTTTGGGGTTTTTATACACATCATTGGCATGAATATATACAAAACATTACAGCAACGCGCATTTTGTGTGTGTGTGTGTGTATCTGTATTTTTAAATTTCATGTGTGGTGTTTTATATATTAGATAAATAAACATATAAAATTTAATATATATGCATATATACATATACATAAATATATAAATTATAAATATTACCAAAAACACACACACACACACACGTCCCCTTTTTGTCATCTAAACCCCAACGGGAGCTTTCCTTTCCGCGGGGGGGGGGGGGGGGGGGGGGGCTTGAAGGCCCCCTGATCTGGTTTAGCCGGACCCGAGGGGTACCAAACTTTAGGGTCAAACCCGTGAGGGGGAGACAAAAAGGCTTTCCCGGGGGCACCAAGGGGCCCAAAGAGAGGGGATGGTGCACCCCCCCCCCTTTTTCTTTACATTTTGGGACCATAGGAGAAATCTCCCCCGTGTGTTTTCCCTGCGTTTGGATCCGTGTTACTAGGTGGGCAGGGGCCTGGAGTTGAGCGATTTTGGGACGCTGCCCCCCTGCAGTTGGAAAAACAACCCCTTAGTCCTCTATTTTTGGTTAGAAGGTGGGTTGATAAAGGCCCCTTCAAGTCAATCGGGGGTAAATTTGGGGGAGGGTTTAAAACAGGCCTTTTTCAGTCGGTAGCACATAGGTCCCGCAACTGCAATAAGTACTGCAATAGTGGCTGCATATAATTCCTCATTATCCATGTGGCTGTTGGGAGAATTTGAGCCCAACTATAGCTTCCCCTCGTTGGACTCCATGGTGGGGGGGGGAGGGGGAGGAAATGAAGCATTCTAATTTGTATGATTTCTACAAATTTACAAAGATCTAGCTCTCTCCCTGACGACCTACGCAATCCCCTGGCCATTCCCTCTGGAACATCACATGTCACTCTGGAAACTTTCCAGCTTCCAAAAGGAATCGTAATGGTTCCCGGGCTCCCACACCAGGTAAGGAGAAAAGTCCTCAATCCATTAAGGGAATCTTACCTTGTAAATATGAAAGTATTTCATATAGTAAGTACCTAGTAGTGAAGACTATTGATGGTGTATCAATCATGGATTTTGATATTTTTGAAGTACATCAGAAAATAGTTGAGGTATGTCAACGTGATCCTAACATCACCCCACAGCGAGATGGTAGCCTGACAGTTGAGGTTTTGTCACCAGAAGAGAGCTGGGGCTCAAGTTTCATGTTCTCCTCACAAAACACTCAATCAGTGTAAGGGAGTTGTCTTTTCTTTTGATGAGGTATTCTGAGGAACTAGAGAATTTGAATGTAGTGGCAGTAAAACGTTTTAAAAAGAAAGTTGATGGTTTGGAACAGTCAACACGAGCTCTCCTTCTAACTTTTAACACATTAGTCCTTCCAGAATCAGTTAAGTTGGCATGGTACAACCTCATATACATCGACAATCGACAACCAAGAGTATGTGAAAAGTGTGGTACAACTGGTCTTTAAGGAGATGACAACTGTCCAGGTCTAATATGCTGTTACCACTGCAAAGAAGGTCTTGAAGCTTCTTCAAAGCAATGTAAAAGGTACTAATTTGAAAAAGAAATATTGGTAATAAGGAGCCAGGAGAAAGTTAATTTTCCAGAGGCAAAGCGACATGCCTGTGTGCTGTTTGCACAGCCAGGTAGGACCTTTGCTTTGGTTCTAGCCCATCCTACTTTTCACCAACCCTTGCCCTCCGGTGCTTCTTACACCACACACACTGCCACTTCCCTTAAACCTCTGTCCCCAATTGCTGAAACTGCCTCTGGTGAATTCCACCAGAAATGGAGTAGGAGTGAAGGGTCTGTTGAGGAGACTCCATCCCAAAGTAAGGTCTTTGGAGCCGTCAGTTAAGGCTCCAAATGCCTCAACGGTGACAGCCCCAGCTGCCACCACATCCACAGGGGCCCCTGAAGCTGAAGCTCAGGTACGCCCTTTGCCCATACAAAGGAATCAGAGCCTGTTCAAAAGGTTCCTCTTGCAGTGAAATCTTTGGATCCATCAGGAAGGGCTCCAGGGGCCTCAACAGTGACATCTCCAGCTGCCACCACGTCCACAGGGGCCTCCACTGCTAAACAGAATGCCCCTGAAGCAAAGGTTCAGGTCCGTCCTTTGCCTGTAAAAAGGAAGCTTGTGGAAACTAGTTATGAAGAGATAATCTGAAGAATTGGATACCCTAATCCAATGGAACTTTCAGGGAATTCATGCAGAATGGGAAGAAATGCAACATCTGATAGCTTCATGTAACCAGTTTGTGTATGCTTACATAAGATTATGACCAGGGAAAATCGTCCAATTTCCCTGAGAGGATTCCAAGTTCAAGCCCATTATGGGACCTTTGATACTGGACCTCATGGAGGAGTAATAATGTTATGTCAGGATATTCCCTTCCAGGCCATCCACCTGCAGAGAACACTGCAGGTGAAGGCTGTGAGAATAGGCTTGACATGACCTTACACTGTTGTATACATCTACCTACCTCCACATAATCTCAGCATTGATGATTTGGAAGATTTACTCTCTTGGGAGACTTCAATGGTCAGCATCACCTTTGGGGAGACACTTTGTGCAACCCTCGAGGAAGGGCACTGGAGTCCTTGTTCTTAATAGTAGATGCAGTTTTACTGAATAGTGACACCCCCACACATTTCCAAATTCAAACTGGACATTCTCCAATATTGACCTATCAAATGGTTCACCTGATTCACAGATGAATTTCACTTGGCAGGTCATGGAAGACTTACATGGAAGCGACCACTTTCTAATACTTTTGCAGGAGGTGAATGGTATTCCAGCCAATGGAGTGAAGAGATGGCGATTGAACATGCAGACTGGAATATTTTTATATCAACTGAAGAATTGCAAGGATCTGTGAATGATTTCCAGTGTGTTCAAGATGCTGTTAAATACTTCACATTACTTATTCACCTTCAAGGAGAAGCGTCCATTCCCAAAAGTAGCAGGAAGTACCGTTGACCTCCGATACCACAGTGGTCTGATGAATGCCAACAAGCTGTCAGAGCAAGGAAAGCTGCATTTGGCCAGTTGAAGCGACGCTCCAGCAATATAACCTTGATCCATTACAAAAGGACCCAAGCCATGACCAGGCAAGTGCTAAAAGAGGCTAGGTGGACGTCGTGGAGACTGTATGTCTCCTCAATTAACTCTGGGACCCCCTTAGCATGGGTATGGGACAAGGTGCATAAGATCGCTGGAAAAAGCACATCCATGTCACCACTACTTTGAAGATAAATGGCATAATCATCACAGACAAAAAAAAGTGTTGCAAATGAGCTAGCTAAATCCATGGCAGAGATCTCCTCTGGGGCATCTTACACTGCCCAATTCTCCACTCTTCGGGATGAACAGGAACGACACCCAGTGTCGTTCTTCAGTAGGACTGCAGTAGAATTACCATATAACTTGCCATTTTTATGCATGGAGATGTGGTCTGCTTTGCAGCTCTGCTGTAAGACTGCTCCAGGAAATGACGATATTTCATACCAAGTAATATCCCACTTTCCAGAGAGGTCCCAGAAGTTCCTGTTGGACTTATTCAATAGGATCTATAGGGAGGGCACAGTGCCATCCACATGGAAGAAGGCTATAATCATTCCTGTTCCTAAACCTGACAAGAATGCTTCCACACTAGGAAATTACTGACCAATTTCCCTCACCAGCAGCATCTGCAAGCTGATGGAGAAAATAGTAAACTTCAGGGTGACATGGCTGCTAGAAAAGGAAAACGTGCTGACACCATATCAATATGGCTTTAGATGATTGATATCAACAACAGATGCACTTGTAAGGATGGAAACTGCTATACAGAGTTCCTTCGCACAGCAACGTCACATGCTAGCAGTCTTCTTTGACCTTGAAAAGGCTTACAATACTACTTGGAAGAATAGCATACTAAAGAAACTATATAACATTGGTTTAAGAGGAGCATTACCTACATTCATACAAAGCTTCCTTTCTAAAAGGAATGTTTAGAGTTGAGGTGGGAAACAGTGTCTCTCATCTGGAAGATCAGCTGGAAGGGGTCCCACAAGGGAGTGTCTTAAGTGTGACCCTGTTTGCCATTGCTATAAATGACATCGTAAAGGTTGTTCCAAGTGCGGTCTCATGTAATCTGTATGTGGATGACTTTACACTGTACTGCTCAGGAGGAAGCTTACAGGATGTGCAAGGACACATGCAGACTGCAATAAATCAGATTGTACAGGCGGCAACATACCTTGGGTTCATATTTTCTCCAAGCAAGACAAACGAGGAAAGTTCCATCTTTCTCTCTATTTAGGAGCAAACTCAATGCAATTTGTCCAAGAAGTGAAGTGATTGGGTCTAATTTTTTACTTAAGGCTTACATGGGTGCCTCACATCAAACACTTATCAGTGAAGCTACAAAAGCGCTTAGTATTTTGTGGGTTCTTTTATGTCTATCTTAGGGAGCAGACCGCACAATGTTTCTGCAGCTTTACCGAGTGCTTTACTCCCACTGTTCTCCAGATGTTGGACTCGGTTCATAATAAAGCTTTCAGTATCTGTACCGAGGCTTTCAGGTCTTCACCTGTGGAGACCCTGTAACTCTTCCATTACATTTGGACTACATGAACCTGATTTACTACACAGATTCTGGGATCTCCTGCATCCAGATTGGTTTTCACCCCCCTTGAGGATAGTCGATCCCATGGTAGGAAAATGAGGAATCTTGTGGAAGATCTTGATTTAAATCTCACCAAGGTTCTGGTCATTGGAATTCCCTAATTCCCCCTTGGACTAATCAAGTCGAGCTGGATTTGGTCTGAATTGGGAAAGGGAGAGATCCGAAGCAGAACTCAGAGAGAGATTTCTTCAGCACATTTCTAAGTACCAAGGATCAGATGCAATATATACAGATTGTTCGAAATCTGAAAATGGTGTGGGTTGCAGCAGTGAGCAGAAGGAAGACTGCATCTGGCAGTCTTTCTTTAGCAGCCTCGATCTTCACTTCAGGATTACATGCCATCCTTGCAGCAGTCAAGATGACTAGAGATCTTATGAACCATTCCATTGTAATATATTGTGACTCTCGTAGTGCCTTGCAAGCAATTAAGTACTTAAACTCATCACATCCAATAGTGAGGGAGGTTCAAGATTGGCTTGCACTGATGTCAACACATAAAAAGATAACTATGTTGGGTGCCAGCGCATGTTGGTATCAGTGGGAATGAGCGAGCTGGTCAGAAGGCCAAGGCAGCTGCCGCTCAGCCTTGTGATGCTCGTTTTCCTCTCCATAGCTTCCTAAATTCACTGTAGATTGGAGATTGGGTCACTCAATATGGGCCTGCGCTCACAAATAGATGCCCATTGTAGATTTGGGCGTTATGAGGGGAAATTACTCCAGGGCGAGGCAGGGGGGCCCCTGATGATAAGGTTTTTTGTCGATGTAAGAATAGTCCGTAAAAAATCCCCATTCAAGAAAAAGGAAACAGGTGTAGAGATCAGAGCCATGGGGCAGGTCTTTTTTTGCTGTCGGGGTCGCTGACGCATTTTTGGGTTTCGGGCCGTGAACCGCGAGAGGATAACCAAATGGCTCGACCACCCAAATCCTCACACACAATAACTCACTAACATTTACATAGTGAAACTATCAATAACCCCCTTACAATATACATAGTGGTATATCTACATAGGTATATGTGTGTGTGTGTTTGGGGTGTTATATTTTGGATTCTTATATATATATATACAATAATAATATATATATATAATAAAATATATAATATATATTATAAATATATTATACATACAAATATATATAATAATATAATTTTAATATAATTTTATATATATAATATATATTTATATATAATATATATACACACACTAAATTATTATATATATAAATTATATATATTATTAAATTTTAATTATATATATAATATATATAAATTTTTATATATTTTTATTTTTATAATTATTTTATATATTTATTATAATATAATTATATTTATATATATATTATATATATATATATATATATATATATATATATATATATATATATATTATATAATATATATATATATTATATTATATAATATATATTAATATGTTATATAATCAAAATCACAACAAAAGGGGTAACGCCCACGGGGGGCATGGGCCCCATCCCCCCTTCGCTTTCCGCCCGAGGGTCCTCGAGGCAGTCTCCAGGCAGGCACCGGCCACTCTAATTCCCCGCGACAGGTCTCGTTGAGTGCCCAACCATGATCCCTTGGGGTCCCAAGGTCTCCTCCACCCCGGGGTTTTCTCGCAGAGAGACAACCGATGGCGGGTCGTCCATGGGGGGGGCGATGGTGGCCATATAGCCTGAGTTTGGGGACCCCGGATTATGCAAGTACAGGCCCATGCCAGCTCACGGTGTAACCGCCGGTTTGGACACATGGTCCTGCCAACTGACCCCAAAAATCCGGCAAGGCATTGTTACAAAAGGGCATAAAGGCGAGACTCCAATCGTGGATAGCGCCCAGGTTTCGTTTCCATAGAGCGAAACGGAAGTATCAGGTTTAAGACAGCAGTTTGGTCCTTTGCATAGGTACCGAATCCCCAAAAAACACTCTTTTTGATCGATTTCATGGCTCCTGTTGCCAGACCAATCTGTCTACTGATTTGGGTCTGAAAACCCCGAGACATGGACTACGCTACCAAGGTATGTAAAACTTTCTGTACTTCACGCCCTCGCCCAAGCAGGACGACTGAAAGGGTTCCCTAACGGGCCCCCAAAGCCCTGAATCGGTTTTGGTCCGGGAGCCCTCTGGGCTTGGGGCTTCGCCTCTTTGCAAAAGCATCAAGACCCACCACAAGTGATCCAAGGACTAGATGGGATGGCAACATCGTCAGAAAAAGTAAGGTCCGAGCCCTTAATAAAGTGTTTCTCCGCACTGATTTTGGCTAGTAGCTCTGCCCTTATCCACCCCCTCAAGTGTTGAAAATGTGGGTGCAAAGGGCACAGTTTGCTACCCCTGAATAACAGGAAGAAGTTCGACATACCCCCACCCCACTTTACAGCACCTTTTAGTACCAGTATAGAGGCTTGCTATCAGGCAATAATCTGTGTCGGGAAACCCTGAGCCAGGATCTCCCATACGTTCCCGATGCCATCAAATGCCTTCTTGAGGGGATGTAGGGTCGAGCAACCGACCCCAAATCACGACGCGTTCACAATTTCTCGAAGCGCTAATATACGGCATTGGGACTGCCAGGGGTAAATCCCGATGCTCCGGTCTCTGGTGCCCATAGGTGGTTGGGGTCAGTTTCAGAAGATTGGGGGAAGAAACTTGCCTGGTATGTGAGAGTGTAATGCCCCGGTAGTTGCAAAGTCCCACGATCCCCCTTTCCCTTTCCCGAGAGGGATGACCATGTCCTCCAGGCAGGGAAGGTACCAGACTGCCAAAGGCAGTCAGGTATGCAGGCCCGAGCCAAGGTTCACCCCAGCCTTTAGCAGTTCAGCAGGGGGTATCACAATGCCTGCAGCTTTCCGTTTTCAGCTTTGGAAATCGCCAGCCTAACTCCTTAGGGTAGGAGGTTTCCCGCTGATGGGTGGGGTCCGGCATAGGGCCGCGAATCACTTTCATCCAAACTAACGTTTGGGGCCCCCTGTCAACTGTTCAAAAAACTCAGCCAAAATTCACGAACCCCAAAATGATCTGAGATGATCCGTCCATCCGCGATCGGATGGCATCTGTGAGGGGGTTTGGGGTTTGTTTTTTCAGGCTTGGGAGGCAGGGGGAAGGCATTTACCAAAAAATGGCCTTCACCTCCTCAGCAAATTCCTGATGGACTGTTCCTTTTTCCCTTCTCAGCAGTGTCCGGGCCCCCCACACAAAGGGAAAGACGCAAGGCTTTATTCCCATTCAGCGAGCCTTGCGATATGCTCCCGTGGGCCTGTAATGTCTCCAGGGGGATGGGTTTTTGCCTGCCCTTGGGGGTACGTCAATGGACTCCCGAGTGCTTCGAGTGTTCGCGCTTGAAGGCCCCACGAGGGAACTGGGTCCCTCAGGTTTCTGGGTTTTTGTGAAACG
>NC_051403.1:1257211-1264402 GCF_015228065.2 Penaeus monodon | reverse complement strand
AAAAAGCTGGCCTCGATGCAGCCAAAAGAACTTCTCTGCATTAAGTGTTATCCCGTGCTGACGACACCTTGACAGACTTCATTTACCCGGTTGAAGATGTGAGATGTAGTCCTCATGTGTAGGAGAATGTCATCCACAACTTTGATGCATTTTCGTTACTCCCTGAAATGCTCTGTCACCTCGGAGACAAAAGGCGTCTCCTGTTGCAGCAAAACCCATGGGGCCACGACAATACCTGAAACGTCCATAAGGAGAGTAAAGTGGTCAGGTGTTGATCGTCCTCATGCAGGGGTAGTTGCCAATAACCACAAAGAGCATCCACAGTTGTGAAGAATTTTGACTGTGGACTGATACTTCTGATGGCTGTAAATGGCGTCGGAGAAGGGTGGGCAGGGCGAGAGACTTGCCTGTTGAGGTTTGACAGGTCAGTGGTAATGCGAACACCACCTTTTCACTTTTGGGACAAAAACCATTGGAGACACCATTCTGAGGGTTTCATCCTCTACTGGCTTCAAGATGCCGTGGGTCACTAATGACTCAAGCTCCTTCTTCGTTGGTTCCTGAAAACCCAAAGGAAATCATTCTTGGGGTTTTGAATCGCGAAGGGCGGGGCATTATCCGCAGATGATTCTCATGGTGGCCTATCATCGTCTTGAGTGGCCCTGACTGCAAGTCGTCCTTCTTCACCAAGACGTCTGCATACTGATGCAGGAAATACTTCCTAGCTTCCTATTCTTCTTCCGGCCCATGGACTCGATTGGCCATGTGCACATTCGACATTTGCCTGGGGAAATAGTCCGGAACAATCCCCAAATCCTTGCACTCCTTCCAAGAGAGCAGCGGGGTCGTAAGGAAAGGAGAAACGTGAGGGACCTCAGTCTCGGGCGCGTGGCTCGTCACTGACAACAAGGAGTGTGGTTAGCACTGCCCCCCCCCCTTTGAGGGGATAGCATTGTTACGCCGACCGCCTCGTCTCTCTGGCATCAACACAAGGCAGGCTAGGCAGACGGCGTGCTATCCACAGGGTCGTGAACACTGCTTGATAGGGGGGGGATAGTGCTACGCCATTGGGTCTTTGTCTCTGTGCGAAACATGTGTTAACATGAAAAGGATGACCTGGGCATGTGTTAACATGAAAAGGATCCTGGGCAAACATGACACAACTGGCTGTGAGCAAAGTAGTGGAGGGACAAGCCAAGAGAGACGCAGTTGGGTGCTGCTCCTGTGAAGACCTCATGTGTGCCCTTGTGACCTGATAAACTTTGTGTTGCCCTGTTATAAGCTGTATTGTGCAGTGTGACATGCTGGTATCCCCCTGTATTGTGCCTATAGAAAAGTGTACGGGTAAATAACTTGTGTAAATAGAGGAAAGACTGTCATTTTGTGTTTATTTCGTGCCCTGCCTCGCCACGTGGCGTTTCCCCTCGTGGTGTTCTGGGGATGCTGTGGTGCTCGGTGCCTCTTGGAGCTGTTCAATGTTCACGACCCTGTGGATAGCACTGTTGCATCGTCCTCACCGTCCAAATGCTCGTCCTCATCTCGGTCAGCGTCTGCCACGTCCTCAATGCCGCTACTGGGGCTAACATCATCTTTTTTTTCACCATGGCCACAGGAGTAGCTTCCTGGCCCATGGTAACGCCACAGCCGGTCCACGTGGACAACCGATGATCGTTTTCGCCCTCGGCGAATTCGATAGGTGACATCAGAGAGGGCCGCTACCACCGTGTATGGCCCTTCCCAGGGGCTCTGTAGCTTCGGCGAGAGCCCTCGCTTACGACGCGGGTTATGCAGCCACACTCTGTCACCTATGTTGTACCTCACTTCCCTCATGCGCCGGTCATAGGTCTTCTTCATGGCAGGGCCGGCTACCTTGAGCTTGCCACGCACTCGTCGGTGCACCTCCGCCAGGTTAGTGGCGCTCCGGTGCGCCAAGTCCTTGAGGAAGTCAGGCAACGGCCCCACACCAACCAACTCCTCGCTCCCCGACGACTCTTGTGGATGCTCCACTTCCTCACAAGTGCCCAGCTTTGCACCAGCTGGCACCTTCTGGGCCTTATCGGAGAAGGCCTCGAACTCCAAGGCCCTCGCCAGCGCCACCTGCAGGTCCTCAGGGTGTGCCTGCTTGACGTAGATTTGCTGCTGCTGGTCCTGCAAAGCGTCAACAAAGAAATCGCGGGCCAGGACCACGATCATCTCTTCTGCAGCTGCAGGGTACGACCTCCTTACCAGCGCCTCCACATCCTGCGCCAGCTGGGACAGTGTCTCGCCACGCTCACGAGTCCGCTTCTTCAAGCTCCAAGAGGCACCGAGCACCACAGCATCCCCAGAACACCACGAGGGGAAACGCCACATGGCGAGGCAGGGCACGAAATAAACACAAAATGACAGTCTTTCCTTTATTTACACAAGTTATTTACCCGTACACTTTTCTATAGGCACAATACAGGGGGATACCAGCATGTCACACTGCACGATACAGCTTATAACAGGGCAACACAAAGTTTATCAGGTCACAAGGGCACACACGAGGTCTTCACAGGAGCAGCACCCAACTGCGTCTCTCTTGGCTTGTTCCTCCGCTCCTTTGCTCACAGCCAGTTGTGTCATGTTTGCCCAGGATCTTTTTCATGTTAACACATGCCCAGGTCATCCTTTTCATGTTAGCACATGTTTCGCACAGAGACAAAGACCAACATAGCAGTATGTTGGTTTAAATGAAGTCGCATGTAATGAACCAATTTTGAAAATTCTAAAATATTGTTTGTTATGGACTATTACAAGCTATAAATAAATTTAGTATGATTTTTAAATGGCAATCCTGGCCGGTCAAGAAAACCACTCGTTTTCCTTATGTCACTGTGCACTTATTAATAACATGTACATAAAACAATGTTAATGTTTTATGAGGGGGGTGGTAGCATTCATGGTTAAAAAAGAATTCTCAGTCTCTTAATAGTTTCATTTTCATTGAAGAGCTTTTACACTATGTTGTAATGAGCACTAGGGCACGAAGTAAGAATGACCAGTAAATTCGTCTGTGACCACCCTTTGTATACCTCACTTACTTGGTCTTTACACATATGTTACTTATGTATACCTTATTTAATTAGTCTTTAACTGCTAAGACAATTAGTACTTAAGCATTTTTTAGAAAGATATTTTATTTTCTTAGAAAGATGATAGTTTATTTTACTATTTTTGTATCAGGTGCTATATATGTTTATATTATTACACTAAGATAAGGAAACAGTGTAAAATATGCGAGTTTACCCTACAAAGTTCAGTTTTCTTTGTTTCCCCCACAATGCATTCTCTTTAATTAAAGGGTACGCAGATATATTTCACTGTTGTTTGTTATATTAAGGTTCCATAATGGATATTTTAATGAAGATACCAATATGTATTAATTTTGTTTTTGGAGAAATTCATTTAAATTCCGGTATTATGCATGTATGATTAAGACGAACCATATGCTTGTAATATATGTGATCTGAGTAGATGTTAAAATGTTAAGAATATACAGTGTTAAACCCTGATATTATAACCAAAGAAAGAGAACAGAGACAAGTGCCTGGTAAATGCCCGAAAGAGGTTAGTAAAATTCTTTAAATACCAGAAGTAAGAAAGAACACTCAGCTGTGCTAATATCAATAATAAAATTATAAAATACTATAGATCTGATTACAGAACAATAACAAAGTAATCATTTGAGAACAAATTGGAAAACCATGGTAAATAGAATATCTTCTTCACAGCTAGTGGCTGACAAGTGGCACTTGGATACCATTCAGATGTTTCTCTGTTATTATTGAGGATTTAAAACCCATTCAAGGAGTAAGTGTTACTGAAATTTATAATTGAATAATGCAATCTATGCTAAAATCAGGGTTTCATAAAAATAATATAATGCATAATATAAAACTACTCATACCTTATATAATGGCATGAATATACACAATTTGGTTGTTTGTCAAAAGTAGTTATGTTTCTACAAGAAATCAGTTATATTTTTTTAGTAATGTTTTTTTTTTCTGTTTTCTTTTTGTTTGCTTCATGGGAAGTCCTTGGAGAGATGGACCAGATGTAAAGCAGATGTCATCCTTAGGAATCTTTTGAATAGATACAGTGAAGAAATGAAGGAATTTGAGAAAAGTCTTTACAGACAAAGGATTCAAGAATGAAGACAAAAGAGAAGGACAGGTATACTACACACATTAGTGGAAAAGTGGACATCTGTGTCAATTAAGGGTTTTTAGTTGTACAAGTTTAATGATTTATAATTCAATATATGAAGAAGTGTAAGATTATCAATTGTTTGATATTACCCTTCTCTCAGTTACCTCTAAGACTGAAATTAGATCATCAGTAACCCTCTTCTGATTATTATATTTTTATAGTGTGGGTTCATCAAGAGTGTGACTCAGGTAATGATACAGGAGAGCTCACACTTGACGTTAATTAATAGTGAGCCCCTCTAGATAAAGCCCTAGTGGATTTCCCAGTAGAAAGGGAAATAGTGGCTTTGACCATAGAGAGGAGTGGGCGCAATACAATGTGGATTTTATCGGTTATAATTTTTTTGCGCAAAAACCATTGAAGATATTTTCATGAGCTTTTGGATATAGCAGGACTGAGCAATTATACTACCGTGTTAAAATTATACGCATACATGAAAACTGACTTCAGGATGACAGCATTTTTCGTTATCCTAAGAAAGTACATTCCTCTTATGATAAAAAACGCAGGCACGCACTCGCGTGTATGCACACGCACACGCATAAAAACACACATACATGCACAAACTCAAATATTAACCCCTTTATACTCAATCTCAATAATGTTGAAGCGTCGGCCGTTGTGCGTTAGCGCTTATCAGGCTTATATGGGGGAGGATGGGGTGGGGTGGGTTGCTTAGGGGTGTGGGGGGGGGGGGGTAGCTAAATTCAGGTGATTTATTTATGTGTTCTCAGGTGTATAGATGTTGGTTGGTAAAATGAGTCTACTTTTTGTTAATATGCGCATTGTACAGGTGTCCATGTGTAGGTGTTTGATAAATGTTGTGATGCCAGGGGTTTTTAGTGTAATTGTTTGTAATGAACTTGGCTGCTGAGGTATTAATCTAATTTAATATTATGTGTCAGCGTGTGTGGGCCCCACACTGCTGTACAATACTTCAGTGTTGGGTGGACAAGTACATTGTAAGCTATATGTTTAGTATCTTCTGTACTGCCGTGTAGGTTCCTCCTCAGGAAACCGAATGTTCTGTTAGCTTTATGTTATATGCTGTTAGTGTGTTTGTTAAATTTCATGTTAGTGTGTACTGTGATTCCTAGGTATTTATGTAATAGTGTGTTGGGTAACTGTTGTGAGTGAATTGATTTTGGGAATTTTATAGGCGTTTGGGAATGGGTTAAATTTATTATTATACATTTATCTGGCTAATACTTCATTTGCCGTGTGGCTTCCCATTGCCCGATGGAGTCTAGGTCAGTCTGCAGGAGTTTATAGTCCTCAGGTGTCTTAATTGGTCGATTGATGACGCTATCGTGAGCAAAAATTCTAGCTGTAGAATTGGGTAGATAGTGAGAGGTCATTTATGTAGAGTAGGAAAAGGAGAGGGTACAAGGCGATGGTGTCCTGAAGTACACCAGAAGAGACAGGAACAGATTTAGATATAGAAGAATACACTGAGTCCAGTTAGAAAGAAACTCTGTGATCCAGTGAAGAGTTTACCCAATGATTCCATAAAATTGTATCAGTCTTTTGTGGGGGACTTCGTCAAAGGCTTTGGCAAAGTCTAACACAATAACGTCCACCTGTTTAACTTGTCAAAATTATTTATTATGTGTTTATGTATGATGAGTTCAAAGGTTTTAGAGATGGAGGTAAAGGAGATGGGGCGATAATTTGTTGGGTCTGTACGGTCACCTTCCTTGAAAATAGGGGTGATGTCTACACAAAGCCAGTTGGATAGGAGAAAGGATTTTTTTAATGATTGTATGAATATGGTTTGGAGGATAGGGGACGACTAGGGCACAGGTTTTGAGGAAGAAGGGAGGGATTTTATCGGGTCTAGTTGCTTTGTTTGTTTCCAGTGGTTTTAGTAGATTTTTTATTCCGTCTCTTCTAATGTCGAAAGTCGGGATGAGTGTGTGGGGGCTATTCAGTGTAATAGATTGGAACTGTGTGTCGAGTAGATGTGTATTTTGCTCTGGTGCGATAATCAGTGCTGTTGAGGTCTTTGAGTGCAGCTATGTTAGAGGTGCCCTTTCTGCATGATTTGAAGAACTCAAGAAATGTCTAGGGTTGTTTCTTATGTTGTCTGTCAGATATTTACTGATGTTTTCGCAATCGCCTTCTTTATGGTTTTGGTTTATGTATTTGGAAGGATTTAAAGGTAGCCCAATTCTCTGCTGTGTTGTATGATTGCGATCGTCTGTAGAGTATCGGTTTTCTTCAATATTATTTGTGCAGACCTCTGGAGAACGAGGGGAGTGTATACCTACTATAAAGTGTTTTTTTGTGTTTTGTGATTGTTGATGGAAGTGTGTATGAAGTGTTTCAGGCTATTCCAGTTTTCATTAAGGGGTCGGAAGTAGGGGCAGAAGATAGGCAGTTGTCTCTGTAAGTCATATTCCTTGTGATCAGGGCTATGTCTCCTCTAGAGAAGATCAAGATAGGTCCACGTCTGTATTTCTGTCTGGTCGGTCGGAGGTTTCCGTCAACAATAACGATATCGTGGTCACTTAGTCGTTGACACAATCTCGGTGTTTGTTATGTGGAATGTATTGTTTGTGAGGAAGAGCCAATGGTGACTTGGGTTCACATTGGTTTGAGTACTATTTGTGACCGAGAATGTATTTTTAATGTCAGTGAAGATGTGTAATGGTACCTGTTCGTGTGTGGGATAGGAGGGAGGTAGAAACCATCTGCGATCCAAATGTGTTTATCCGGAGTGATGCTAGTGTTGGAAGATGGAGGTCTGTAGAAAGCAGTGAGCAAGAGTGATGTGCAGTTAGAAATATGTAGTTGGATCCGAGTGATCACACAGGCTGTGCCAAGGTCAGGCTTATGTTTAACAACTAAGTCAGGTGAGGTGGCGATAAAAGGTAAGAAAAAAGGGATGGAAAAGGGAATTCCGTAGGGGAGTGGGAGAGGGGGAAGGTGGGGGTTTGAATGGGATGGGAAAAT
>NC_051403.1:1234562-1249562 GCF_015228065.2 Penaeus monodon | reverse complement strand
ATATATTTTAAACGATTAATCTATTTCCTTCGTGCATATGTGTGTGTGTATCTGTGTGAGTGAATGTGTGTGTGTATGTGTGTGTGTGTGTGTGTGTGTGTGTGTGTGTGTGTGTGTGTGTGTGTATGTGTGTGTAAGGAATATACACATATCAAAGCACATTTCCTTCCGGTTCGGATACACTATCATTTGGCATGAATATATACATACATATACATGCATACGCGCATGTGTGTGTGTGTGTGTGTGTGTGTGTGTGTGTGTGTGTGTGTATCTGTATTTGTAAGTGCATGTGTGTGTGTGTATATATATAGATAAATAAACATATAAATATATACATATATATGCATATATACATTATACATAAATATATAAATTATAAGTATACACACACACACACACACACGTCCTCTTCGTCATCTACCCCTCTAACGGAAGCTGCCTTGCCGCGGGGGGGGGGGGGGGGGGGGGCTTGAAGTCCCACGGATCTGGTGAGCCGGACCAGAGGGATACCCAAACTGTAGGGGTCACCAGTGAGGGATGAGACAAAATGGCTTCCTGGTGCACCAAGGCCTATGAGAGGGGATGGTGCACCCACCCCTTGTTCATTCCATCTGGGACCATAGGAGAACTCTCCCACGTGTGTTTGCCGTGCGTGGCATCCCGTGTTACTAGGAGACAGGAGTCCTGGAGGTTGAGCGATGCTGCACGCTGCTCCCGAAAACAATTAAAAGGAGACTCAGAATAGGGAGAAATCAATTGTATACAATAAGAAAAACAGATGGAGAAACGACATACAATAAGAATGAAATCATAAGAGTAGTGGAAGACTTTTACAGGGATCTATACAACTCAAATGAACAGCCATGGATAGAAGCGAATGCGGTAACTAGAGACGTACCTAGCATCACAACAGAAGAAATAAAAAGAGCACTTAAAGGCATGAAGAGAGGGAAAACACCAGGGAAGATGGAATTAGTAAAGACCTTATAATAGATGCAGGAGAAATTGTAACAGTGAAACTAGCCAATCTTTTTAACAAATGCCTTATCAACGGGAAAACTCCAAAAGCCTGGAAAAATGCAACAATCATTTCGATACATAAAAAAGGGGACAAAGGATCTAAAAAACTACCGACCAATAGGCCTCCTTTCAACTACTTACATCTATTCACAAAAATAATCACAACTCGTATCTCTGACCGTCTGGATTGTAACCAGCCTCGAGAACAGGCAGGCTTTTGCAGTGGATTCTCAACAACAGACCACATCCACACGCTCATCCAAATAAAGGGGAAAAAATAAACAAATATAGGAAACCCCTGTGTATGGCATTCATCGACTACGAAAAGGCGATACGTACTGAAAGCTATCCGAAAACAGGGAGTAGAGGAGGTATATTGTAAAATACTGGAAGATATGCACATAGATGGGACAGAAACCATCAAGCTCCACACCGAAACCGACAAAATACCAATAAAAAAGGTGTTAGACAGGGCGATACCACGTCACCAAAACTGTTTACAGCTTGTCTTGAGGAAAGGAGGAAAAAGACTAAGATCATGTTCAACAGTATTGATCAGTTTGAACAGATACAAGTACAAGGCGAAGTGCTAGAGGTAGTGGACAAGTATATATACCTTGGACAACTTGTACAGCCAAACACATCTAGCGAAGAGAAAATTAAGCGACACATCAGTCTAGGCTGGAGTGCCTTCGGCAGACACAGTAGCATACTAAGAGGCTCCTAGCCATTATCTTTAAAAAGAAGTCTTTAACCAATGTGTCCTACCAGCTATGACCTATGGATCAGAAAAATGGACTACAACCAAATCACTGGAGAGGAAACTAATAAGTGCCCAGAGAGGGATGGACAGATTGATGCTGGGAATTACCCTAAGAGATAGGATGAGGGCGATGTGGATCAGGGAACAGACAAAAGTAGAAGATATACTTGCGAGCATCAAAAAGAAAAAATGGCAATGGGAGGTCATATACATCGGAGACAGGACAACAGAGGACAAAGAATGTAACAGACTGGGTTATAGATAATATAAAGAGACCAAGGGCCAGACCAGTGACAAGATGGCGTGACGAAATAACGAAATTTGGGGGCCGAGACTGGAAACAAAAAACACAAGACAGACAAAGTTGGAAAAGATTGGGAGAGGCTTACGTCCTGCAGTGGAATGACTCAGGGTGATGATGATGATTATATATGTGTGTGTGTGTGTGTGTGTGTATGTGTGTGTGTGTATATATAGATAGATAGATAGATATAGATATATACAAATATATATATATATATATATATATGAAAGATGGAATAATGCAATGCCGCATTGATATCGTTCCCCTTTATTTGGATGAGCGTGTGGATGTGGTCTGTTGTTGAGAATCCACTGCAAAAGCCTGCCTGTTCTCGAGGCTGGTTACAATCCAGACGGTCAGAGATACGAGTTGTGATTATTTTTGTGAATAGATGTAAGTAGTTGAAAGGAGGCCTATTGGTCGGTAGTTTTTTAGATCCTTTGTCCCCTTTTTTATGTATCGAAATGATTGTTGCATTTTTCCAGGCTTTTGGAGTTTTCCCGTTGATAAGGCATTTGTTAAAAAGATTGGCTAGTTTCACTGTTGCAATTTCTCCTGCATCTATTATAAGGTCTATACTAATTCCATCTTCCCCTGGTGTTTTCCCTCTCTTCATGCCTTTAAGTGCTCTTTTTATTTCTTCTGTTGTGATGCTAGGTACGTCTCTAGTTACCGCATTCGCTTCTATCCATGGCTGTTCATTTGAGTTGTATAGATCCCTGTAAAAGTCTTCCACTACTCTTATGATTTCATTCTTATTGTATGTCGTTTCTCCATCTGTTTTTCTTATTGTATACAATTGATTTCTCCCTATTCTGAGTCTCCTTTTAATTGTTTTCATGCTAGTACCTGAGATCATTGTTTCATTTATTATTTGAGTATTCAATTTCCGTACATCTTCCCACTTCTTTTTATTTATAGTCTTTGTTAATTCGACTAATTCTATTTTGTCCCTGATTGACGATATTTTCATGACTTTATATTTTTGCATAAGGTCTTTAGTTTCTATCAAGAACTTGCTGGAGCTTTGCTTGATGTTCTTTTCACCTACTTCTAGTGCAGCTTCCTTTATTATGTCATTGAAATGTTTGTTGATTTGGACAATGTTGAGATCTTCATCGCTGAGAAGTGAATATCAGTTTTGGATATTAAGGTTAAGTTCTGTCGCTCTGGACTTAAAGTTTGCTAAATTTGGCAGTGATTTTTGTATGAGTTTACTCATTTCCCTTCTGAGGTGTAATTTAATTTGGCCTCTGACACTTCTATGGTCGATGCCAACATTTACTTTATTAATAACTTCCACATTTTTTACTATATTATTATTTGAAATTATGAAGTCAAATTCGTTTTTGGTGTCAGATGGTGACTTCCATGTCCACTTCCGCTCTAGTCTTTTTTCGAAAAATGTATTCATGATTTTGATTGATCGAGCCTCCTCCAGAACTGCAGGGTTTACCAGAGTGCCGAGTTCTGTGGCACTGACCATAGGCTAGTTGTGGCTACCCTGCGGGTCCATTTCAAAACTCCCTGTCCCTCCAGTGGCCACCCTAAGGTGTTTCACCTGGACAGACTAAGGGAAGAGGAGTGGGCCCATGGGTTCACCATGGCAGTCTCTGACTGATTCACAGAACTCGACAACCTGATGGACCTAGTTGCTTTGTGGGAGCTCTTCAAGCACATAACACTCGAAGCAGCCCAGGAGTCCATTAGCATATGACCGAGGGCAAGGCAGAATTCTATCTCCCTGGAGACATTAGAGGCCACTGAAGTGTGTTGCACGGCTCGGCTGAATGGTAATCAAGTCACCTCATGGTGTGTAGGGCTCGGACACTGCTCAGTTCATCAGGAATCTTGCTGAGGAGGTTGAAGGCCATTTCTTGGTAAACGTCCTTCGCTCTGCCTACCAAGCCCTGAGAAAGCTGAAATCTAAGCCCTCCTCACAGATGACTGCAGTCCCATCAGTGGAGGGAGGGATCATCTCAGATCATGTTGGGGTTCGTGAACGATTGGCTGAGTATTTTTAGCAGTTGTACCAGGTAGACCCTCCAACAGTTAGCTTGGATGCAAGCAATGTCACAATACCTGTGCCGTACCCACCCTTCAGCGAGGAACCTCCTATGCTAAGAGAGGTTAGGATGCCGATTTCCAAGCTAAAGAGTGGGAAAGCTGCAGGCATATGTGATATCCCTGCTACGCGCATGTTGTGTGTGTGTGTGTGTGTGTGTGTGTGTGTGTGTGTATCTGTATTTGTAAGTGCATGTGTGTGTGTATATATATATAGATAAATAAACATATAAATATATACATATATATGCATATATACATTATACATAAATATATAAATTATAAGTATACACACACACACACACACACGTCCTCTTCGTCATCTACCCCTCTAACGGAAGCTGCCTTGCCGCGGGGGGGGGGGGGGGGGGGGGCTTGAAGTCCCACTGATCTGGTGAGCCGGACCAGAGGGATACCCAAACTGTAGGGGTCACCAGTGAGGGATGAGACAAAATGGCTTCCTGGTGCACCAAGGCCTATGAGAGGGGATGGTGCACCCACCCCTTGTTCTTTACATCTGGGACCATAGGAGAACTCTCCCACGTGTGTTTGCCGTGCGTGGCATCCCGTGTTACTAGGAGACAGGAGTCCTGGAGGTTGAGCGATGCTGCACGCTGCTCCCGAAAACAATTAAGAGTAGTGGAAGACTTTTACAGGGATATAATAAGAATGAAATCATAAGAGTAGTGGAAGACTTTTACAGGGATCTATACAACTCAAATGAACAGCCATGGATAGAAGCGAATGCGGTAACTAGAGACGTACCTAACATCACAACAGAAGAAATAAAAAGAGCACTTAAAGGCATGAAGAGAAGGAAAACACCAGGGGAAGATGGAATTAGTATAGACCTTATAATAGATGCAGGAGAAATTGTAACAGTGAAACTAGCCAATCTTTTTAACAAATGCCTTATCAACGGGAAAACTCCAAAAGCCTGGAAAAATGCAACAATCATTTCGATACATAAAAAAGGGGACAAAGGATCTAAAAAACTACCGACCAATAGGCCTCCTTTCAACTACTTACATCTATTCACAAAAATAATCACAACTCGTATCTCTGACCGTCTGGATTGTAACCAGCCTCGAGAACAGGCAGGCTTTTGCAGTGGATTCTCAACAACAGACCACATCCACACGCTCATCCAAATAAAGGGGAAAAAATAAACAAATATAGGAAACCCCTGTGTATGGCATTCATCGACTACGAAAAGGCGATACGTACTGAAAGCTATCCGAAAACAGGGAGTAGAGGAGGTATATTGTAAAATACTGGAAGATATGCACATAGATGGGACAGAAACCATCAAGCTCCACACCGAAACCGACAAAATACCAATAAAAAAGGTGTTAGACAGGGCGATACCACGTCACCAAAACTGTTTACAGCTTGTCTTGAGGAAAGGAGGAAAAAGACTAAGATCATGTTCAACAGTATTGATCAGTTTGAACAGATACAAGTACAAGGCGAAGTGCTAGAGGTAGTGGACAAGTATATATACCTTGGACAACTTGTACAGCCAAACACATCTAGCGAAGAGAAAATTAAGCGACACATCAGTCTAGGCTGGAGTGCCTTCGGCAGACACAGTAGCATACTAAGAGGCTCCTAGCCATTATCTTTAAAAAGAAGTCTTTAACCAATGTGTCCTACCAGCTATGACCTATGGATCAGAAAAATGGACTACAACCAAATCACTGGAGAGGAAACTAATAAGTGCCCAGAGAGGGATGGACAGATTGATGCTGGGAATTACCCTAAGAGATAGGATGAGGGCGATGTGGATCAGGGAACAGACAAAAGTAGAAGATATACTTGCGAGCATCAAAAAGAAAAAATGGCAATGGGAAGGTCATATACATCGGAGACAGGACAACAGATGGACAAAGAATATAACAGACTGGGTTATAGATAATATAAAGAGACCAAGGGCCAGACCAGTGACAAGATGGCGTGACGAAATAACGAAATTTGGGGGCCGAGACTGGAAACAAAAAACACAAGACAGACAAAGTTGGAAAAGATTGGGAGAGGCCTACGTCCTGCAGTGGAATGACTCAGGGTGATGATGATGATTATATATGTGTGTGTGTGTGTGTGTGTGATGTGTGTGTGTGTATATATAGATAGATAGATAGATATAGATATATACAAATATATATATATATATATATATGAAAGATGGAATAATGCAATGCCGCATTGATATCGTTCCCCTTTATTTGGATGAGCGTGTGGATGTGGTCTGTTGTTGAGAATCCACTGCAAAAGCCTGCCTGTTCTCGAGGCTGGTTACAATCCAGACGGTCAGAGATACGAGTTGTGATTATTTTTGTGAATAGATGTAAGTAGTTGAAAGGAGGCCTATTGGTCGGTAGTTTTTTAGATCCTTTGTCCCCTTTTTTATGTATCGAAATGATTGTTGCATTTTTCCAGGCTTTTGGAGTTTTCCCGTTGATAAGGCATTTGTTAAAAAGATTGGCTAGTTTCACTGTTGCAATTTCTCCTGCATCTATTATAAGGTCTATACTAATTCCATCTTCCCCTGGTGTTTTCCCTCTCTTCATGCCTTTAAGTGCTCTTTTTATTTCTTCTGTTGTGATGCTAGGTACGTCTCTAGTTACCGCATTCGCTTCTATCCATGGCTGTTCATTTGAGTTGTATAGATCCCTGTAAAAGTCTTCCACTACTCTTATGATTTCATTCTTATTATATGTCGTTTCTCCATCTGTTTTTCTTATTGTATATAATCGATTTCTCCCTATTCTGAGTCTCCTTTTAATTGTTTTCATGCTAGTACCTGAGATCATTGTTTCATTTATTATTTGAGTATTCAATTTCCGTACATCTTCCCACTTCTTTTTATTTATAGTCTTTGTTAATTCGACTAATTCTATTTTGTCCCTGATTGACGATATTTTCATGACTTTATATTTTTGCATAAGGTCTTTAGTTTCTATCAAGAACTTGCTGGAGCTTTGCTTGATGTTCTTTTCACCTACTTCTAGTGCAGCTTCCTTTATTATGTCATTGAAATGTTTGTTGATTTGGACAATGTTGAGATCTTCATCGCTGAGAAGTGAATATCAGTTTTGGATATTAAGGTTAAGTTCTGTCGCTCTGGACTTAAAGTTTGCTAAATTTGGCAGTGATTTTTGTATGAGTTTACTCATTTCCCTTCTGAGGTGTAATTTAATTTGGCCTCTGACACTTCTATGGTCGATGCCAACATTTACTTTATTAATAACTTCCACATTTTTTACTATATTATTATTTGAAATTATGAAGTCAAATTCGTTTTTGGTGTCAGATGGTGACTTCCATGTCCACTTCCGCTCTAGTCTTTTTTCGAAAAATGTATTCATGATTTTGATTGATCGAGCCTCCTCCAGAACTGCAGGGTTTACCAGAGTGCCGAGTTCTGTGGCACTGACCATAGGCTAGTTGTGGCTACCCTGCGGGTCCATTTCAAAACTCCCTGTCCCTCCAGTGGCCACCCTAAGGTGTTTCACCTGGACAGACTAAGGGAAGAGGAGTGGGCCCATGGGTTCACCATGGCAGTCTCTGACTGATTCACAGAACTCGACAACCTGATGGACCTAGTTGCTTTGTGGGAGCTCTTCAAGCACATAACACTCGAAGCAGCCCAGGAGTCCATTAGCATATGACCGAGGGCAAGGCAGAATTCTATCTCCCTGGAGACATTAGAGGCCACTGAAGTGTGTTGCACGGCTCGGCTGAATGGTAATCAAGTCACCTCATGGTGTGTAGGGCTCGGACACTGCTCAGTTCATCAGGAATCTTGCTGAGGAGGTTGAAGGCCATTTCTTGGTAAACGTCCTTCGCTCTGCCTACCAAGCCCTGAGAAAGCTGAAATCTAAGCCCTCCTCACAGATGACTGCAGTCCCATCAGTGGAGGGAGGGATCATCTCAGATCATGTTGGGGTTCGTGAACGATTGGCTGAGTATTTTTAGCAGTTGTACCAGGTAGACCCTCCAACAGTTAGCTTGGATGCAAGCAATGTCACAATACCTGTGCCGTACCCACCCTTCAGCGAGGAACCTCCTATGCTAAGAGAGGTTAGGATGCCGATTTCCAAGCTAAAGAGTGGGAAAGCTGCAGGCATATGTGATATCCCTGCTGAGCTGCTAAAGGCTGGGGGTGAACCTATGGCTCGGGGCCTGCATACAGTCCTGACTGCCTTCTGGCAGTCTGGTACCATTCCCCCTGACCTACTGAGGGGCATGGTCATCCCTCTCTGGAAGGGGAAAGGGGATCGTTGGGATTGTAGCAACTACCGTGGCATTACACTGCTCAGCATACCAGGCAAAGTTCTCGTTCACATTCTTCTGAAACGGATCTGCAACCACCTACTGAGGCATCAGAGACCGGAGCAGTCTGGATTTACTCCTGGCAAGTCCACAATAGACCGTATACTAGCACTTCGAGTAATTGTGGAACACTGTCGTGAGTGGTTTGCAACCTACATCGACCTCAAGAAGGCGTTAGACTCGATGCATTGTGAATCACTATGGGAGATCCTGAAACACAGATTATTGGCCTAATAGTAAGCCTTTATACTGGTACTGAAAGTGCTGTAAAGTCTGTCGAACTTCTTCCCTGTTAATTCAGGGGAGAGACAAGGCTGTGTCCTTGCACCAACACTTTTGAACACCTGTATGGACTGGATAATGGGCAGAGCTACTAGCCAAAGTCAGTGTGGAGCAACACTAGGTAATGTCAAGATCTTTGACCTTGACTTTGCTGATGATGTTGCTATCCTATCTGAGTCCTTGGAGTCACTGGTGGCGGCTCTTGATGCATTTAGCAATGAGGTGAAGCCCCTAGGCCTAAAGGTCTCCTGGACCAAGACCAAGATTCAGGTCTTTGGGGGCCTATTAGGGGAACCCGTTCAGTCGACCCATGCTTGCGGCGAGGACGTTGAAGTTACAGAGAGTTATACATACCTTGGTAGTGTAGTACATATCTCTGGGCTGTCAGACCAAGAAGTCAATAGACGGATTGTTCTGGCAACAGGAGCCATGAACTCGATCAATGAGCATTTGGAGATGTCAGTACCTATGCAGAAGGACCAAGCTGCGTGTCTTCAAGGTCTTTATACTGCTAGTTTTGTTCTACTGTAACAAGTCCCTTTTCCGGATCGTGCGGTACAGTTTGGCAGAACCACGTGTCCAACCGGCGGTTACACTGTGAGACCGGCATGGGACCTGTTACTTGTATAATCCGGGATCATCAACTCAGGCTATATGGGCACCTAGCTCGCCTCCCTGTGGAGAACCCTGCCCATCAGGTTGTCTCTCTGCGAGACAACCCTGGGTGGAGGAGGCCTGTGGGACGACCCAGGAGATCATGGCTTAGGCAGCTCGACGAGACCTGTCGCGACAAATTAGTCCGTCGGCCTGCCTGGATTGATTGATTATTTAAAGTTATCTGCCGCGTCAACAGCTAAGGTCATTAGCGGCGAATACCTTGTTAACTAGAAATATTAAAATTTTTAAAACTTTAAAAATCTACCAATAAATATCTTACAAATAACAATAAATGGATTAAAAATCAAAGCATAAATATTATGCTCTAAGTGCATAAAATCATTGCATGAACATTATGCATAATTAAATTTATTGAAAATATTAGTCTCCCTAAGGAAACTAATAAGACGCTCTATGTCACAATCTCCCCCAATACATTTTTCAGTGTATATAGGGGAGACAAGTAGATACGTCTTCGGTCTGAGAATGTTGCACATCTTTCCACTACATGTGCGATCGTTAATGGCTCCTGGCATCCTTCACAAAATGCTTCACTTTTAGCCATCATCGGCCCATGGGTCAGTCTTGTGTGCCCGATTCTTAGTCTTGTTAATGCAACTTCCACTTTTCGGTTAGGGTGGATGCTAGTCACCCAACTGCCAAGGTCATCTCTAATCTCTCGCAGTTTGTTTCTGGAGGTATGCCTCCATTGTTCCTTCCATTTATTACGAAGACAACTCCTTATGCTGGGTTTCAGGTCGGTGTGTGGGAGAGGAAAACGAGCATCACAAGGCTGAGCGGCAGCTGCCTTGGCCTTCTGATCAGCTCGCTCATTCCCACTGATACCAACATGCGCTGGCACCCAACACAGAGTTATCTTTTTACGTGTTGACATCAGTGCAAGCCAATCTTGAACCTCCCTTACTACTGGATGTGATGAGTTTAAGGTCTTGATTGCTTCCCAAGGCACTACGAGAGTCACAATATATCACAATAGAATGGTTCGTAAGATCTCTAGTCATCTTAACTGCTGCAAGGATGGCATGTAACTCTGCAGTAAAGATCGAGGCTGCTAGAGAAAGACTGCCAGATGCAGTCTTCCTTCTACTCACTGCTGCAAAGCCCACACCATTTTCAGATTTCGAACCATCTGTATATATTGCCTCTGATCCTTGGTACTTAGAAGTATGCTGAAGAAATTTCTCTCTGACTTCTGCTTCTGATCTCTCCCCTTTCCCAATTCCGACCAAATCCATCTCAACTTCATTAGTCCAAGGGGGGAATTGGGGAATTCCAACAGCCAGAACCTTAGTGAGACTCAAATTAAGATCTTCCACAAGATTCCTCATTCTCCTACCATAGGATCGGCTATCCTCAAGGGGGTTAAAAACCAGTCTGGATGTAGGAGATCCCGGAATCCTTTGTAGTCTCATGTAGTAAATCAGGTTCATGTAGTCCCAGTGTAATGAAAGAGGTGGTTCTCCACATACAGGGACTCCACAGGTGAAGACCTGAAACCCTAGTACAGATTCTGAGAGCTTCATTATGAACTGAGTCCAACATCCGGAGAACAGTGGGAGTTGCAGATGAATTAGCCTCACATAAAAAAAAAAAAAAATGAATAAGTGCTCGGTAAAGCAGCAGAAGCGTTGTGTGGTCTGCACCCCGGAATCCTTTGTAGTCTCGTGTAGTAACTCAGGTTCATGTAGTCCCGGTGTAATGAAAGAGGTGGTTCTCCACTCTCAGCATACAGGGATTCCACAGGTGAAGACCTGAAAGCCCCAGTACAGATTCTGAGAGCTTCATTATGAACCCAGTCCAATGTCCGGAGAACAGTGGGAGTTGCAGAAGAATACACCTCACAGCCATAATCAAGCTTACTACGAATAAGCGCTCGGTAAAGTCGTAGAAGCGTTGTGCGGTCTGCACCCCAAGATAGATGTGAAAGAGCCCGCAAAATACTAAGCGCTTTTGTAGCCTTCACTTTTAACTGTTTGATGTGAGGCACCCATGTAAGTCTTGAGTCAAAAATTAGACCCAAGTACTTCACCTCTTGGACAAATTGCTGTGGGTTTGCTCCTAAATAGAGGGAAGGGTGGAATTTTCCTCGTTTGTGGAAATGTATAGCCATGGTCTTGCTTGGAGAAAATTTGAACCCATGATATATTGCCCACTGTACAACCTGATTTATTGCAGCCTGCATGTGTCCTTGCACATCCTGTAAGCTTCCTCCTGAGCAGTACAGTGTAAAGTCATCCACATACAGATTACATGAGACAGAACTTGGAACAACTTTTACAATATCATTTATAGCAATGGCAAACAAGGTCACACTTAAGACACTCCCTTGTGGGACCCCTTCCAGCTGGTCTTCCAGGTTAGAGAAACTGTTTCCCACCCGAACTCTAAATTTCCTGTTATCAAGGAAACTTTGTATGAAGGTAGGTAATGCTCCTCTTAAACCAATGTCATACAGCTTCATGAGTATGCCATGCTTCCAAGTCGTATCGTAAGCCTTTTCAAGGTCAAAGAAGACTGCTAACATGTGACATCGCTGTCGAAAGGAATTCTGTATAGCAGTTTCCATCCTCACAAGTGCATCTGTGGTAGATCTCAATTTTCTAAAGCCATATTGATATGGGGTCAGCACGTTTTCTTTTTCTAGCAGCCATGTCAACCTGAAGTTTACCATTTTCTCTATCAGCTTGCAGATGCAGCTGGTGAGAGAAATTGGTCTGTAATTTCCTGGTGTGGAAGTATCTTTGCCAGGTTTAGGAACAGGAATGATTATAGCCAAGTAGATGGCACTGTACCCTCCCTATAGATCCTATTGAATAAGTCCAACAGGAACTTCTGGGAACTCTCCGGTAAGTGAGATATCATTTGATATGGAATATCGTTACTTCCTGGGGCAGTCTTACGGCAGAGCTGCAAAGCAGAGTCCATCTCCTTGCGCAAAAATGGCAAGTTGTGTGGAAGTTCTGCTGCATTCCTACTGAAGAACGACACTGGGTGTTGTTCCTGTTCAGCACGAAGAGTGGAGAATCGAGCAGTGTAAGATGCTCCAGAGGAGATCTCTGCCATGGATTTAGCTAGCTCATTAGCAATATCTTTTTTGTCTGTGATGATTATGCCATCTATCTTCAGAGCAGGTTGTGATATTGATGTGCTCTTACCAGCAATCTTACGCACATTGTCCCACACCCATGCTAAGGGGGTCCCAGAGTTAATCGAGGAGACATACTGTCTCCACGACGTCCGTCTAGCCTCCTTTAGCACTCGCCTGGCCTTGGCTCGGGTCTTTTTGTAACTGATCAAGGTTACAATGCTGGGGCGTCGTTTCAACTGCCTTAATGCAGCTTTCCTTGCTCTGACAGCTTGTTGGCATTCATCAGACCACCATTGTACTGGAGGTCGAAGGTACTGTCTGCTACTTTTGGGAATGGATGCTTCTGCTGCAAGGTGAATTCGTGATGTGAAGTGATTAACAGCATCTTGAATACACTGGAAATCATTAACAGATCCTTGCAATACTGTAGTTGATCTAAAAAGATTCCAGTCTGCATGTTCAAGTCGCCATCTCTGCACTCCATTGACTGGAATACCATTCACCTCCTTCAAAATTATTGGAAAATGGTCGCTTCCATGTAAGTCTTCCATGACCTGCCAAGTGAATTTCAACTGTGAATCAGGTGAACCTACTGATAGGTCTATATTGGAGAATGTCCCAGTTTGAATTTGGAAATGTGTGGGAGTGTCACTGTTCAGTAAAACTGCATCTACTCTTAAGAACAAGGACTCCAAGACCCTTCCTCGAGGGTTGCACAAAGTGTCTCCCCAGAGGTGATGCCGACCATTGAAATCTCCCAAGAGTAGAAATGGATGTGGCAACTGCCCAAGTAGATCTTCCAAATCATTTATGTTGAGAATATGTGGAGGAAGGTAGATGGATGCAACAGTGTAAGGTCGTGTCAAGCCTATTCTCACAGCCTTCACCTGCAGTGTTGTCTGCAGGTGGATGGCCTGGAAGAGAATATCATGACGTACCATTACTGCTACTCCTCCATGAGGTCCATTGTCAAAGGTCCCATAATGGGCTTGAACTTGGAATCCTCTCAGGAAAATGGGACGATTTTCCCTGGTCATAATCTCTTGTAGGCATACACAAACTGGGTTCCATGAAGCTATCAGATGTTGCAGTTCTTCCCATTTTGCACGAATTCTCCGACAGTTCCATTGGATTAGGGTATCCAGTTCTTTATATTATTTCTTCATAAGGTGTTTGGCAGCACCTGTGGTCAAGGTTTGCCTCACACCTTTAGGCTGTCCCTTTCCAGGATCCTGGGAATACCTTTTTAATGGTTGTTTACCTGTGGAACTAGTTTCCACAGGTTTCTCTTGGACAGGTTCAGGATTTCTTTGCCTAGGCAAAGGATGGGCCTGAGCCTTTGCTTCAGGGGCATTCTGTCTAGCAGCGGAGGCCCCTGTGGATGTTGTTGCAGCTGGAGCTGTCACCGTTGAGGCCACTGGAGCCTTGCCTGATGGCTCCAAAGACCTTACTTTGGGAGGAGGAGTCTCCTCAATAGACTCCTCACTCCTACTCCATTTCTGGTGGAACAACTCACCAGAGGCAGTGTCAGCAATTTGGGACTGAGGTTTAGAGGAAGTGGCAGAGTGTGTGCTGTAAGAAACATTGGAGGGCAAGGGTTGGTGGGAAGGAGGATGGGCTAGAACCGAAGCAAAGGACCTACACATACTCTTGGTTGTCCATTTTCTTTAAAACGGCAAGAGTTGGCTCCATGCCCATAACCTTGGCAGTGGAAGCACCGCATAGGGTTGGGCACATATGGCTTTACCTTGAGGTGGTACCATGCTAACTTAACCGATTCTGGAAGGACTAATGTGTTAAAAGTTAGAAGAAGAGCTGGTGTCGACTGTTCCAAACCATCAACTTTCTTCCTAAAACGTTTTACTGCCACTACATTAAAATTCTCTAGTTCCTCTAACAGTTTCTCCTCAGAATACCTCATCAGGTCTCAGGAAAAGACAATTCCCTTACACTGATTGAAGGTTTTGTGAGGAGAGCATGAAACTTGAGCCCCAGGAATGTTGCATATCGCACGCAGATGGTCACTCTCGTCTGATGACGAAACCTCAACTATCAGGCTACCATCTCGCTGTGGGGTGATACGAGGATCACGTTGACATACTTCAACTATTTTCCGATGAACCTCAAAAATGTCAAGATCCATGATTGATACACCATCAATGATCTTCACTACCAGGTACTTACTATATGAAATGCTTTCATATTTACCAGGTAAGATCTCCTTAGTGGATTGAGAAGGACTTTTCCCCTTCTTACCTGGTTTGGGAGCCTGGGAACCATTACGATTCCCATTCTTGCCCTTTGGAAGCTGAAAAGGTTCCAGAGTGACAACGTGTGATTTTCCAGAGAGAATGGTCGAGGGATTGCGCAGGTCGTCAGGGAGAGAGCTAGATCTGTGTAAATTTGTAGTACTCATACAAATTTGAATTCTTCATTTCCTCACCCCCCCACCCACCATGGAGT
>NC_051403.1:1224562-1229562 GCF_015228065.2 Penaeus monodon | reverse complement strand
CTTCATGGTTATCATTATCAATAGGACTAGTAGGACCAGCAACCACCCAGCCAAACCTATACCTATAAGCATTTAGGCCTTCCCCATCAGTGATTTGATTTGATTTGATTATTTAAAATTATCTGCCGCGTCAACAGCTAAGGTCATTAGCGGCGAATGCCTTGTTAAATAGAAATTTTAAAATATTTAAAACTTTAAAGATCTATCAGTAAATATTTTACAAATAATAAATATATTAAAAATCAAAGCATAAATATTATGCTCTAAGTGTATAAAATTATTGCTCTTGGCATCCCTCATAAAGTGCTTGACTTTTAGCCATCATTGGTCCATGAGTCAGTCTTGTGTGCCCGATTCTTAGTCTTGGTAATGCAACTTCCACTGACACGAGTCGAATGCTGTCACGAGAGGCTAACACAAAACCTCAATTTCCTGTTGATATAGTGCTCCAACATCTTCCAGAAGTGCACCAATAGTGAGATAAGGTTCACAAGACCTAATAAAGTGGAAAAAGTGATTTGAAGTGAGTGGATTTTGAAAATTAGGTGCTTTTTTAAAAAAGTAACACTCCACCGGGGAACCCCTGTGAAAAAAAATGAAGTTTGCGCATGCGCACAAAGGTTCGTGACGTCACGAATCGTTCAGGAAGCACCTCACCTCACCCTTCCTCACCTCCCACCGTCGCTGACTGCTGGACGATCAAAGGAAATTTGTAAATGAAACAATTGACAGGCTCGACCGTAAACAACAAGAAGCCATCAGATCAAACGATCATAAAATTAATGACCTAATCACAGCCTGAATTCACCCAAAAAAGATGAATGAACTGGCCGCTAAAGTGACTAGCTTGGAAAACGAAAATCGCCGTCTCTCCTCTGACCTACAAGACACTCTCCGTGAAAACAATCACCTCAAGTCGGAACTTGAACGAATCGATTAACGGCTTGACTACCAAGACGATCAAGGCCGCCGTAACAACCCTCGGATTTGTGGCATTCCAGATGACCCGCAGGAGAACTGGGAGCAGTGCCAGGTCAAAGTTGCGAAGCTTCTGAGGGAAAAGCTGAATGTAAGTCCCGCATTCGAGGGCGTGCATAGAGTTGGGAAGCTGGCAACCTACCAGACGCACCCGAGGGACATCGTCGCGAAGTTCTCCTCCTACGCCGAGAGAGAAGCCGTTTTCCGTGACATGAGGAAGCTGTGTGGCGTCTCCGCGCGCTGTCGCCGCAAGCCCCCCCGCGACACCGTCTCCCCCTCCCCCTCAGACGGCATCCATGCAAGAGTTCCCTCATGCGCTGTCCACGAGTCCCCGCCTGCCGCGCCCATTCTCTCCTCGGCCAGCCCCCTCAAACGCCGGGGCCTTCTCCAAGCCGATGCCAGGTGGTGCCACGAACGCCACAGGGAGGCCGACGCAGCGTGAGAGGAAACAGACGCAGGTTTACCAGTCATCATAGTAAGGTTACTGAGGTTAACGTTATCATAGATTCCAATTTATAATGGATACCTTCATATTTCCGTTCAACGATATTAGTGATCTCAAATTGTGTAATACTCTCCATTATGCAACATCCTTGGATAACTTGGAAAAAGTAAATTACTATAATTTTCCACCCAGTGCCTCTGATGGCACAAATCAAACTGACCCAGACATATTTCTCAGGTCTAATTCAGGCCTCGATAATCCGGACTGCAAATACTACTTCATTGATTCTCAGTTCAGCAATGTCCTCTAGCTGTCTAAAAATGTGATATATGTTATAAGTCTAAATATTAACAGCATCCCTCTCCATCTCGATACATTCATAGACCAATGCTTACATACACTGAACTTCAACTTTGATATCCTGTCTTTCTGTGAAACCAAATTAACTACTTAATTTACCTAATTACAATGCATATACCAGCAATTCATCCCGCCAAAGTGGGGGTGTAGCCTTATATGTGAGGAACTGTCATGATTCGCATCTACGGCCAGAGTTAACTATTATGGAACATTGCTTAAAAACTCTTTTTATAGTAATAAATTATCAAAAGGTAAATGTGGTGGTCGGCGTAGTTTACAGACGACCTCACACGGATTTTAAACATTTCCTTGATAAAATGAAAGAAATTATAGAAGTAATTAGTGAAGAAAACAAACATCGGATTATTACAGGTGATTTTAATGTAGATTTATTGAAGAATATATCAGATGCTAATGTTCAAGACTTCATAGCCCTATTCAATTCAAAATTGTTCTTTACGTTTGTAACCAAACCTACAAGAGTGAGTCCTACGTCAGCCACGCTGATAGATCACATTTGGACTAACCAACTATCCTACCATGTAACAAGCGGTGTCATCCACACAACCATCTCTGACCATTTCCCCATCTTTTCAACTTTCAAAACCCGCCTTAATCGGGAAACAAGGAGGGAAATAAATATAACCTACAGGGATTTTAACGAAGGCAGAATTGGCCAGTTTAGGGATTCCTTAAATAATGTATGCTGGGATTTAGTCCTTTGTTCAAAGGACCCTAATATAGTTTATGATAACTTTATCATAATTTTTTTCAGCCGGGTATGATAAGTATTTTCCTGTAAAATCTAAATCAATCAAACCAATATCACATGATAAACCTTACATAACTCCAGCAATAAAGGCTCTTATAACTGAGAACAGGCTCCAGCGCCTATATGCAAAACGGCCGATTACATATGGAGATCAGTTCAGACTAACGTGATTCGCTCTGCCCGCAGCAAATACTATACAGAAAAATTAAATGCTAACTCAAATAACTGCAGGAGCACATGGTAGATCATCAATTCAATTCTGAACAGAAATAATAAATCTCAGAATCAAACGATAGAAGTAGAGGAAGGTCAGTCTCGAGATTCTACTGAAATTCCTCATTATATCAATAATTATTTCGTTAATGTTGCAAAAAACTTAATTAACAATGTCCCTTATCCATTCCATCTTCGCACAACACAAATCTATCTTTAAATCCCGTAACCGAATCCGAACTCTCTGAAGTAGTAAATCAACTGAACAACTCTGCCCCCGGTTATGATGGCATCACGGCAACCAATAATTAAATCCTCTTTGCTGCCATTTCCTGTCCCCTGCTCCAACTATGCAACACTTACTGACTACGGTATAACCAAGACAAACTCAGACAAGCAAAGGTTACCCAGTTCATAAATCAGTTTGCAAAACCAATATTTATAACTACAGACCAGTATCAGTTCTGCCCGTAGCAAGTAAAGTTCTAGAAAAAAATCATTTATATCAATGTCAATTTGGATTTACGAGGAATAAATCAACAGAAATGGCTGTTATGTCATTTACAAACCATATCTACAAGGCCTTTGATAATAACGAATTCACTGTTGCTGTATGTCTAGATTTATTTAAGGCTTTTAATACGGTTAATCACCCCATTCTGCTCTCAAAACTATCTCATTATGGTGTCAGGGGCTCTGCATACCCGCTTGTTTCGTTTCAAATCTGTCAAACAGAAATCAATTTGTTTCATATAATGGATCTAATTCAGATTACCTTCCATTATCTCATTAGGGCCTCTTCTTTTCCTGATTTACATCAATGATTTGGTGAAAACATCCCCGTATCTGGAATTCATCTTATATGCTGATGACAGTAACCTCTATGCTTCAGGTAAGATATTAACAACTCATTGGTAACCTCAATAAGAACTCAACACTATAGTAATTGGATTTCTTCAAAACAAACTGCGCTAAACGTTGTTAAATCCCATTATGTTATATTCAATCGTAATAAGAAACTTCCCCCTACACTTTTGCCGGTAATATTAGAACATAAACCTTTGTCAAGGAAAAACGAAATAAATTTTTTCGGAGTAATCATTGATGATCAATCATCGTGGAAAAGTAATACGAACAGTATTCGTCAAAAAATTAATAAACAGTGTGGTATCTTGCATTATACGCGTGATTTTCTCACAATGAATGTCCGTAAATGCATATATTTCTCATTAATCTATTCACATCTAACATACTGCAACACTGTCTGGGGAGCTGTCAATGAAACCACGCAAAAGCCCGTTATAACTGCCCAAAAACGAGTAATCCGAACAATTGCTGGATTATGCAAATATGACCATACCAATGAGGCATTTCCTACACTGAACTTTTGAAGCTGAGAGATATAAATACCTACTTTTGTGCTCTCTTCATTTTTAAATATATCAATATCTACGAAAATAACTTATTCCGGTTCAGAAATGATTTAAGATATCCTCTGCGATCAAACTCACTATTAAAGCATCCAACTGTGTGTGTGTGTGTGTGTGTGTGTGTGTGTGTGTGTATATATGTATGTATATGTGTATAAATATAATCATATGTACGTATGTATATATATATATATATGTATATATATATATTATATATAATATATATATATATATATATATATAATATACATATATATATATATATATAATATATATATTAATATATATATGTATATTATAATATATATATATATATATAATATATATATATACATATATGTATGTATGTGTGTATTTGTGTATATGTATGTGTATATACATATATTTTGTATAGGTAGTATGTTTATGGTGTATGTGTATACAAACTGTATACCCAGAGGTCATTGCAACCATCACCCTCGGGGAGCAGAACATATTACACGGATCGGTCGATACCTTGACCCACACTGCAGGCGGCCGGCTTCGCAGCAAGGGATGCCACAAAATCCATGAGGGTAACAGACAACGCCTCCTCGCTACAGTAGAGGCAGTTGCTATCATGGGAGCACTGAGCCACGCGTCCGTGAGGGAAGGACACGTGGTCATACACACAGACTCCAAAGGAGCCTTCGACTGTCTTCAGCAGCGTTCACCCACTGACAATATCTACCTTCTGACTACCATCCTCACACTAGCACAGAGGATTCTTGCACAGGGTAGAAGAATCATCAATAACTGGGTTTCCCCGCCACATGGGAAGAGG
>NC_051403.1:1207160-1224462 GCF_015228065.2 Penaeus monodon | reverse complement strand
AACATGACGCAACTGGCTGTGAGCCGGCGCAAGACTGTCTCCTGTGAACCTCGTGTGTGCCTTGTGACCTGATATAATTTGTGTTGCCCTGTTATAAGCTGTATCGTGCAGTGTGACATGCTGGTGTCCCCCCTGTATTGTGCCTATAGAAAAGTGTATGGGTAAATAACTTGTGTAAATAAAGGAAAGACTGTCATTTTGTGTTTATTTCGTGCCCTGCCTCGCCACTTGGCGTTTCCCCTCGTAGTGTTTTGGGACGCTGTTGTGCTCGGTGCCTCTTGGAGCTGTTCAGTGTTCACGACCCTGTGAATAGCACGCCGTCTGCCTAGCCTGCCTTGTGTTGGTGGCAGAGAGACGAGGCGGTCGACGTAACAATATGTATATACACACGTATATATATATATATATATATATATATATATATATATATATATATATATATATATTTATTTATTTATTTATTATGTATATATATCTTCATATATATCTTTAACTTATGTGTGTACATATATATATATATATATATATATATATATATATATATATATATATATATATATATATATATATATATATATATATATATATATTGTATTGAAGTTCAGTGTACTTTCCCAGATTGGGTCCACAGCCATGTCCGCTCTCATTGGACAGCGGGCTCCCCTCGTTTCCTGCGAGTTTACATAGCGCTCGTGTACTTTAGCCGCAGAACCCGAAACGAGATCAGCATTCTCCGATCCTCCAATAGAAATAGACAACAACAGCAGCACCACAAGGACTGCCCAGTCCTTAGCCGACTGGGGAGCCTGCCGGCTCCCCCGTTGATCCCCGACCTCATCTTCTGCACCCAGCCATACCAGATGCGCATCCATCCATCTACTATATATATATATATATATATATATATATATATATATACAGATATATATATATATATATATATATATATATATATATATATATATATTTATATGTGTGTGTGAGTGTGTGTATACATATATATATGTACACACACACACACACACACACACACACACACACACACACATATATATATATATATATATATATATATATATATATATTGGGAATAAAGATTCATGATTCAACTTGATTTGGAATTAGTAAGAAAAATTATTAGATTCTCGAAGCAAATTACTCGATTTTATTCATGAGAGCAACGTGTAAGTATTTGCTGTATCCTTTATCCTAGCCAATTAAGAGGTAGGAAATGTGTATTTTAGTTTGTATATTCTAAACATGAGTTACGAATGTAACAAATTATTTTTGCAAATCTCCGCGAATGTCAATAACCACACCCAATTAAAGATTAACTTGGCTTACTGTGCGTCTGTGCCAGTATTTTATATAAGCACTCTTATATAACTCTTAAAAAAAATGTATTTCACGACTCATTTATAGTTGCAGGTGCTTTAGTAGATTACATTAATGTCTTTGTTCCTTTTTACATGTAGGAAATATTGCATACATATTGGATGATTATAGTGAACTTATTATTTTATTAAATCACAAGGAAACGCATTTTAAATCCAAGGAATAGTAGTATGCTCATAGAAAGAATTTCAAATTATTCTACTCACCTTAACAGAGTGTTGTTTCTTGCTATACGTTATGTTGTGATAAGATTAAAATATACAAATAGTAGTAGTACTGTTACAGATACTGATATATCTATGACTTATTTACCTCTACTACTACTACTGTTACTTCTATTACTACTACTGCTACTACTACTTCTACTGCTAATAATAGTAATCGTACTGTACTACTACTAAACTACTTCTACAGCTACTCCTGATACTACTACCATCACTAATAGTGCTATTACTGCTACTACTACTATTATTGCTACTACTTTTACTATTACTATTTATAATATGACTGCCACTGCTACTAGAACATACGATACTAATGATAATGAAATAAGAATTAAGAATAATTAATATAGTTATAGATATAATTATGATACTAATTTTTAAATAATAATGGTGCAGATGATAAGTCCAATATGTGAAGCTTAGCCTCGCCCAGGTTATGCCCATGAGGGGAGTCCGGCCTGTGTCGACTAATGCCGACTCAATCACGTGTGTCAGCTGGTGCTGACTCGGCTGAACCTAGTCCTTACCCGCCGTGGTGCCCAGCCACTGCAGTAACCTCCAGGCTACACCCTCCTAACGGAAGCCGCCTTGCCGCGGTGGAGGGGCTTGAGGTTCCAATGATCTGGTGAGCCGGACCAGAGGGCTACCCATACTGGAGGGGTCACCAGTGAGGGATGAGACAAAATGGCTTCCTGGTGCACCAAGGCCTATGAGAAGGGATGGTGCACCCATCTCTGGTTCATTCCATCTTGGACCAGGGAGAGCTCTCCCACGTGTGTTTGCCGTGTGTGGCATCCCGTATTACTAGGAGACAGCAGTCCTGGAGGTTGATCGATGCTGCACGCTGCGCCCTGCGACCCCTTTGGTCCTTTATTCTGGTTAGACAGGTGTGTTGATCAAGGCCCGGCAAGTCAATCGGCTGGTCAAATATGGCTAGGGTCAAGCAGACACTGTTCAGTCGGCAGTGCATAGGTCCTGCGACTGCTATCAGTACCCCTGTGGTTGTTGGGAGATTTTGAGCCCCAACTATAGCTACCCATTGTTGGACTCCATGGTGGGTGGGGGGTTGAGTAAATGAAGAATTCTAATTTGTATGAGTACTACATATTTACAAAGATCTAGCTCTCTCCCTGACGACCTACGCAATCCCCCAACCATTCCCTCTGGAACATCACATGTTGTCACTTTGAAAAGTGAAAGAATGGGAATCGTAATGGTTCCTGGGCTCCCAAACCAGGTAAGAAGGGGGAAAGTCCTCCTCAATCCACTAAGGAAATCTTACCTGGTAAATTTCATATAGTAAGTACCTAGTAGTGAAGACCATTGATGGTGTATCAATCATGGATCTTGATATTTTTAAAGTACACCAGAAAATAGTTGAAGTATGTCAACGTGATCCTCGCATCACCCCACAGCGAGATGGTAGCCTGATAGTTGAGATTTCGTCACCAGACGAGAGTCGCTGTCTGTGTGTGATATGCTCTCCTCACAAAACCCTCAATCAGTGTAAGGGAATTGTCTTTTCCCGAGACCTGATGAGGTATTCTGAGGAGAAACTGTTAGAGGAACTAGAGAATTTTAATGTAGTGGCAGTAAAATGTTTTAAGAAGAAAGTTGATGGTATAGAACAGTCGACACCAGCTCTTCTTCTAACTTTTAACACAGTTAAGTTAGCATGATACCACTTTAAGGTAAAGCCATATGTGCCCAACCCTATGTGGTGCTTCCACTGCCACGGTTATGGGCATGGAGGCAACTCTTGTCCTTTTAAAGAGAATGGACAACCAAGAGTACGTGTAAAGTGTGGTACAACAGGTCATCAAGGAGATGACAACTAACCAGGTCCAATATGCTGTTACCACTGCAAAGAAGCTCATGAAGCTTCTTCAAAGCAATGTAAAAGGTACAAAATTTGAAAAGGAAGTATTAGTAATAAGGAGCAAAGAGAGAGTTAGTTTTCCAGAGGCAAAGCAACGTGCCCTTGTGCTGTTTGCATAGCAAGGTACGTCCTTTGCTTCAGTACTAGTCCATCCTCCTTCCTACCAACCCTTGCCCTCCAATACTTCTTACAGCACACACTCTGCCATTTCCTTTAAACCTCAGTCCCAAATTGCAGACACTGCCTCTGATGAGTTGTTCCACCAGAAACGGAGTAGGAGTGAGGGGTCTATTGAGGAGACTCCTCCCCCCAAAGTAAGGTCTTTGGAGCCATCATTTAAGGCTCCAGAGGCCTCAACGATGACAGCTCCAGCTGCCACCACATCCACAGGGGCCTCTGCTGCTAGGCAGAATGCCCCTGAAGTAAAGGCTCAGGTCCATTCTTTGCCTTGGCAAAAAAATCCTGAACCTGTCCAAGGGAAACCTGTGGAAATTAGTTCCACAGGTAAACAACCATTAAAAAGGTACTCCCAGGATCCTGGAAAGGGACAGCCTAAAGGTGTGGGGCAAACCTTGACCACAGGTGCTGCCAAACACCTTATGAAGAAATAATCTAAAGAACTGGATACCCTAATCCAATGGAACTGTCAGGGAATTCATGCAAAAATCTGATAGCTTCATGTAACCCAGTTTGTGTATGCCTACAAGAGATTATGACCAGGAAAAATAGTCAGATTTCCCTAAGAGGATTCCAAGTTCAAGCCCATTATGGGACCTTTGACAATGTACCTCATGGAGGAGTAGCAGTAATGGTATGTCAAGATATTCCAGGCCATCCACCTGCAGACAACACTGCAGGTGAAGGCTGTGAGAATAGGCTTGACACGACCTTACACTGTTGCATCCATCTACCTTCCTCCACATAATCTGAACATTAATGAATTGAAAGATCTACTTGGGCAGTTGCCACTCCATGTCTACTCTTGGGAGATTTCAATGGTCGGCATCACCTCTGGCGAGACACTTTGTGCAACCCTCATGGAAGGGCACTGGAGTCCTTGTTCTTAAGAGTAGATGCTGTTTACTGAACAGTGACACTTCCACACATTTTCAAATTCAAACTGGGTCATTCTCCAATGTAGTCCTATCAATAGGCTCACCTAATTCACAGTTGAACTTCACTTGGCAGGTCATGGAAGACTTACATGGAAGCGACCACTTTCCAATAATTTTGCAGGAGGTGACTGGTATTCCAGTCAATGGAGTGCAGAGATGGCGACTTGAACATGCAGGCTGGAATCTTTTCAGATCAGCTGGAGTATTGCAAGGATCTGTGAATGATTTCCAGTGTATTCAAGATGCTGTTAGTCACCTCACATCACGAATTCACCTTGCAGCAGAAGCATCCATTCCCAAAAGTAGCGGCCATTACCATCGACCTCCAGTACAATGGTGGTCTGATGAATGCCAACAAGCTGTCAGAGTAAGAAAAGCTGCATTAAGGCAGTTAAAACGACGCCCCAGCATTGTAACCTTGATCAATTACAAAAAGACCTGAGCCAAGGCCAGGCGCGTGCTAAAGGAGGCTAGACGGACGTCGTGGAGACAGTGTTTCCTTGATTAATTCTGGGACCCCCTTAGCATGGGTATGGGGCAAGGTGTGTAAGATCACTGGAAAGACCACATCACTGTCACAACCTGCTCTGAAGATAGATGGCATAATCATCACAGACAAAAAAAGATGTTGCAAATGAGCTAGCTAAATCCATGGCAGAGATCTCCCCTGGAGCATCTTACACTGCTCGATTCTCCACTCTTCGGGCTGAACTTGAACAACACCCAGTGTCGTTCTTCAGTAGGACTGCAGCAGAACTTCCATACAACTTGCCATTTTTGCGCAGGGAGATGGACTCTGCTTTGCAGCTCTGTCATAAGACTTCCCCAGGAAGTGACGATATTCCATACCAAATGATATCTCACTTACCAGAGAGCTCCCAGAAGTTCCTGTTAGACCTATTCAATAGGATCTATAGGGAGGGCACAGTGCCATCCAGATGGAGAAAAGCTATAATCATTCCTGTTCCTAAACCTGGCAAAGATACTTCCACACCAGAAAATTACAGACCAATTTCCCTCACCAGCTGCATCTGCAAGCTGATGGAGAAAATGGTCAACTTCAGGTTGACATGGCTGCTAGAAAAAGAAAACGTGTTGAGATCGACCACAGATGCACTTGTGGGGATGGAAACTGCTATACAGAATTCACTTGCACAGCGACGTCACACGATAGCAGTCTTCTTTGACCTTGAAAAGGCTTACGATACCACTTGGAAGCATGGCATACTCTTGAAGCTATATGACACTGGTTTAAGAGGAGCATTACCTACCTTCATACAAAGCTTCCTTGCTAACAGGAAGTTTAGAGTTCGGGTAGGAAACAGTTTCTCTAACCTGGAAGATCAGCTGGAAGGGGTGTGATCCAGTTTGCCATTGCTATAAATGACATTGTAAAGGTTGTTCCAAGTGCTGTCTCACGTAATCTGTATGTGGATGACTTTACACTGTACTGCTCAGGAGGAAGCTTACAAGATGTGCAAGGATACATGCAGACTGCAATAAATCAGGTTGTGGGCAACATATCATGGGTTTAAATTTTCTCCAAGCAAGACCATGGCTATATATTTCCACAAACAAGGAAAGTTCCATCCTTCCCTCTATTTAGGAGGAAACCCACTGCAATTTGTCCAAGAGGTGAAGTACTTGGGTCTAATTTTTTACTCAAGACTTACATGGGTGCCTTACATCAAAAATTTAAAAGTGAAAGCTACAAAAGCACTTAGTATTTTGCGGGTTGTTTCACATCTATCTTGGGGTGCAGACCACACAACGCTTCTGCGGCTTTACCGAGCGCTTATTCATTTTTTTTTTTTTTTTATGTGAGGCTAATTCATCTGCAACTCCCACTGTTCTCCGGATGTTGGACTCAGTTCACAATGAAGCTCTCTGAATCTGTACTGGGGTTTCAGGTCTTCACCTGTGGAGTCCCTGTATGTGGAGAACCACCTCTTTCATTACACTGGGACTACATGAACCTGATTTACTACATGAGACTACAAAGGATTCCGGGATCTCCTACATCCAGACTGGTTTTCAACCCCCTTGAGGATAGCCGATCCTATGGTAGGAGAATGAGGAATCTTGTAGAAGATCTTAATTTAATCTAACCAAAGTTCTGGCTGTTGGAATTCCCCAATTCCCCCCTTGGACTAATCAAGTTGAGATGGATTTGGTCGGAATTGGGAAAGGGGAGAGATCCGGAGCAGGACTCAGAGAGAGATTTCTTCAGCATATTTCAAAGTACCAAGGATGCAATATATACAGATGGTTCAAAGTCTGAAAATGGTGTGGGCTTTGCAGCAGTGAGCAGAAAGAAGACTGCATCTGGTAGTCTTTCTCTGGCAGCCTCGATCTTCACTACTGAGTTACATGCCATCCTTGCAGCATTTAAGATGACTAGAGATCTTACGAACCATTCTATTGTGATATATTCCGACTCTTGTAGTGCCTTGTAAGCAATCAAGAGCTTAAACTCATCGCATCCAGTAGTAAGGGAGGTTCAAGATTGGCTTGCACTGATGTCAACACATAAAAAGATAACTCTATGTTAAGTGCCAGCACATGTTGGTATCAGTGGAAATGAACAAGCTGATCAGAAGGCCAAGGCAGCTGCCGCTCAGCCTTGTGATGCTCGATTTCCTCTCCCACACACCGACCTGAAACCCAGTATCAGGAGTTGTCTTCTTGATAAATGGAAGGAACAATGGAGACATACCTCCAGAAACAAACTGCGAGAGATTAGAGATGACCTTGGCAGTTGGGTGACTAGCATCCATCCCATCGGAATTGATTGATTGATTGATAATGTTTATTTAGCCAATATACATAAAAACAGTTTGACATACACAAAATAAAACTAGAATGGCTGAGCCTCCTGAGAACACAAGTTCTCTTAAGGAGGCACCTTATTATAAGGGAATTAATGTGTATTTAAATCGTTACACTCAGTCATTCCACTTGCAGGTGGATTGGAGACGATAACAGTAAAAAAGATAAAAATATACAATATGCTAAATATAACAAAGGACAGACTAGTAGGTCGGACTAAGTTGTAATAAAAGGATAATTTTATTTATAAAGAAATAAACACTAAAATTATATATTGCACAAGTTTATATCTATATATACACAACAACATAATACACTACATCATAACAATACATACTTACGTGTGCTGCTGCTTGAGATTGCGAAGTCCGGCTCGCGGGCTTTCATAGCCGCTGTGTAGCTTTTATGGCGTCTCATTGTGTGACACTCGGTGTACGGCGGTGGATTGCCAGCAGTTCAGCTCCCCGCTCGGGCCTTGTGATGCTCTTTTTCCTTTCCCAACAAAACCGGCCCTAAAACCTAGCATAAGGAGTTGTTTCGTAAAAAAAATGGAGGAACAAGGGGGCCATACTTCCAAAAAACAAACGGCGAGAGTTTAGAGATAAACCTTGGCAGTTGGGTGACTAGCATCCCCCAAACCCAAAAAGGGGAAGTTGCTTTAACAAGACTAAAAAATGGGCACAAAAGACGGGACCCCCAGGGGCCGGGGAGGGCTAAAAGTGAAGCCCCTTTGTAAAGGATGCCAAGAGCTTTAAACGATCGCACATGTATTTGAAAGATGTGCAACTTTCTCAGACCAAAGAGTTTTGTACTTTTTCCCCCCCTAAAACCCCGAAAAATGTATTGGCGGAGGATTGTGACATAGAGGGTCTTATTAGTTTCCTTAGGGGGGGACCGATATTTTCAAAAAAATTTTAAAATTTAGCATAAGTTTATGAAATGTTTTTAGCACTTAGAGATAATATTATGCTTGATTTTTAATTATTTATTGTTTTTGTAAGATTTTTATTGATAGATTTTTAAATTTTTAAAAACATTTTAATATTTCTTTTAAAACAAGGATTCGCCGCTAAGACCTTAGCTATTGATGGGCAGATAATTATAAAAACCCAATTTCAACCCAATCCAGGGGGAAAATTTTCAACTTTCGGGGCGGGGGCGGGGTGCGAACTCCCGCCCCCTGGGATGAGAGGGGCCCAAAATTACCACTTACTACCCCGGAAAGGCTGAAAATCTCGCTTGCTTGCTTGCTTGAGTTTTGCAAAGGGTTCTGGCTTGGGGCCCCCCCCGGGGCCCTTTCATTTAGGGCCCGGCCTGGTCAGCTTTTTATGGGTTTGTCTCATTTGGGGTTTGACATTTGGGGCCCTTACCTTTGGCGGGGGAAATTGCCAGCAGGCGTCCTGTAGCCGTGGGAAAGCATCTCGCACAATCTTTTTCCCACCCACGACGGCTGTGTTTTTTGGGGGTTTGTTTTGGGAATTGGGATGCACCCCCAAATTCTAAGTTTTTAAAAGTGGGGCGTTCGGCCGCCGCAATGCAGAAAAAACCTTCTTAACGTTCATGTTGTATGTCTGCCATGCACAGGGGAAACCCTAGGCCCCTTCTGTGAAAATGATTTCGGTACCTTGTTTTATTTCAGAGATCCCAGGGTTTCAAAAACCTGGGGCATCTGAGAACCGCTGGCCAGGGGGAGAATCTCTTTTCCCCTCTCTTTTGAAGCTGCAGGGGGAAGGAAGTGGCCATAAACCGTACACTTCCTTAAGAATTTTGGGCTCGATGTATTACATGGGATTAGGATGCATACCCCTGCCGTTTTCGGCTAATCTGTCAGCAAGCTCATTACCTCTGACCCCTTGTGGTGGGCCCCCTTTTATGATGATTTTCTCCCCCGTGAAAGGGAATACTCTGTCCCAGTGTGAGGATGGTAGTCAGAAGGTAGATATTGTCAGTGGGGGAGCGCTGTTTGAAGACAGTCGACAGCTCCTTTTTTGTTATGCCCACGGGGCCTTTCCCTCACGGGACATTTGGCTCAGGTTCCCATGATAGCAACTGCCTCGCCGGAAAGCGAGGAGGCTTTGTCTGTTCCCCTCTGGATTTTGGAAACCCCCTTTGCGCGAAGTCGGCCCCTTGCAGTGGGGGGAAAGGGGACGCCCGATCCATCCTTTAATATTTTCTGCTCCCCGGGGGGGTGAGGTTTTGGAAATTTTGACCCGGGGGTTTTCCCTGTTTTTAGGCTAGGCATACAATTTTGTTTTTTTTGCTTGCCGTCCCCATGCCCGAAAAATTTTTTGAGGTTTTTTCCCCCATGGGGGAGTTTCGAAAAAGTCGGGGTGGGGAGAGCCCTTTCCCCGGGCCCAGTAGGGGTTTTTTGAGCTGATGGCGTTTACACCCTAGCTGTGTGAGACACCCGGGAGTTTTTTGCAAAAAAAGCTCGTTATCTTTTTCTAGGCGTTGACTATTTTATGTTTTGGTTGTGTTCCTGGGACCCGGGATGACCTTTGATAAGAATTGGGCTGCCTTTAGACAATTCAGGGGCCAAAAGGGGAAAAGGTTTGTCTCCACTAGGAGGTTGAGGCCCTTTCGCCCCCCTTGGGGCCCCCAGAATGACCCTGGGGGCCTTTTTGGGATGTCCCCATTTGGCCCTTTTTATTTTTCTTAAGCCAATCAGAGCGAGGGGGGAATAGTCTACAAGGGGCCCCCCCCCGAACAGCATGTACATAGAATAATCTTATTATCTGTACGTTTGCGTTTCCACTCATTGCTCTCATAAACGGGAAAGATTTGGCCTTTGTTCGGAAAGCAGGGGGGGGGACCCCCTTGGGGAAGGGAAAGAGGGTGGGTTTCTACCTTCCCCCAAAGGTAGAGGTAGCCCAAAACCCCCAATCCAAGCCCAAATTCCCCTGGATTTTCAGACTTGTGCCTTGAACTCTCTGCCCCAGAGCCAGGGGTTTTGGGGATTTGGCTCCCAGAGATTTTTTTAGTCCTGTCCTGAAAACACCCTCGGATACCGGGCCCAGACAACCCTGGGCTTTTTTTAGGTAGTGTGGTCCATTTGGGATGATAGCAATATCATCTGCATGGATTTTATCTTGCACCCCACTGGAGGTTTATTTTGAGGATACAGGACATTAATGTTTTAAAAAAAGGGCTGGACTGAGAACCCCACCCTGTGGCTTTCCCATTCTCTAGTGGCATGGCTGTGATAGGGGGCCCTTTGGGAAATTTTGCTGGCTGTTCTATTCGTAAAGTATTTCACCTATCCAACCCAAAAAGGCTTACCTCTAAATACCTCGATTTGGATCGGGCTCCCCGAATGGCAAGGGGACTTGCCAATTCAAAACCCTTCCCCAGGTCAAGGAATACTACCACAGATGGGCCCCGTGTTTATTTTTTCCCCAAGAGCGTGGCTATGCTGTGCGCTCTGCTATGCCCTGGTAAAACCCTTTGGGGGTGTTCATGGGGGGGTTCCCTTTTTCCTTTGGACCCGGGTTTTCAGTACCATCCTCTCGGCCGTCTTGGCCGGGACAGTGGGGAGAGAGATGGGCGGTACTTCCCGGCTCCTTTGGTTTGGGGAGGGGGAAACTATGGAGCCCTCTTCCAGCTCGGGGGTTTAGAGTGGAAGTTTCCCAGGAATGCAAGCCCCCTACCAGCCCCAGGTGGGAATGAGGGGGGACGGGGAATCCCGTCAAAAGGCCCGGGGCTGTTTGCAAAGGGCTTTATATGCATCTCTTAGTTCCCTCAGAAAAAAAGAAACATCTGATTTATGGGGTTCGGCTCCCTTTTCCTCTGATGTGAGAAAGCCCTGCCCTGGTTGTAGGCGTTTTGTCTTCCATCAGTTCGGGGGAAGGGCTGTTGTACTTTTTCCCTCGCAGAGAAACTCTGCGCCATCTTTTGGCCTCGACTGGGGGTCGTGGTGGTGCATCTGGGGGTGGGTGGCTGGGGGCTCGCTTGACCCGTTGCCAAGCTCTGAGAGGGTTTTAAGGTGATCGAAGGACTCAAAACCATTGACCCAAACCTTTTCCTGCCTGACTCTGCTTGCATTTTCCCTTTGGGCATCCCTGACAGCCCCCCTTAGGGGGGCTGGGTTTGGGGGGGGTTCTTTCCCTTTTGGGAAATGTTTTCGGAATTTTTACCCGGTGGTTGACCTCCAATCTCGTCTTTTGAAGTCCCAGGCGCCTTTGACCTTAGCCCCGGGCCGAGTTTTGGGGAAAGGTTTCAGGGGGCGGGCCTCATCAAATGGCACCCCCAACATTATCTTTGGTGGGTTAAATTGTTTCTCAAAAACAGGGGGCCCAAAGGCCCCTCTGAACCCCTGCCTTTTGGCCTTGTCTGTTTTCCATCTTGGATTCGGTGGGGTATTTCGGGGGGCCCCACAAATCCATGGGGTTTTTATAGTGCCAAATGGTCACTAGTGACGGTCTCATCGCACGCCACCCAAACCCCTTTTCCAACCGGGTTTCGCAGTGGCCAGGGTGAGGTCTGGGGACCCCCCCTCTAAAATTTGGCGTTGGTGGGGGTGTTGAGGGAAGCGATCTCGGGGAATGTCCAAGCACGTTGGTTTATGTGATGGCCACCCGCATCCGGTGCCCTGCGGGGAGCCAGGAGGGGTGGTGTGTTTTGAAGTCTCCCCCTATGATTACTCGGTCGTTCCCTGGGGAAGCAAAACGGCTGTCTAAGCTACTACAAATGTGGCCTTTCTATACAATTGTACAATTTCAGGGGGCCCCCCGGGCCCGCGAAACTCGACGGCCCAAAAGATTCAACATCTTCAAAGTGCGGTGCAAACGGTATTTCGGGGAAATTTTTTGCTTTTACCCGGGTCACAGGCCCCCTTTTTCCATTGAATGTGGGAGTGGGGAGACCCCGATACCCGGAGAAGCGAAAGGTTCCGCTGATATTTTTCTCCTGGGGGCAGGGCGATGGCAAAGCCCCCTTTATCGCACTATTGCGTGGAGGATGGACTCCCCCGAGGGGAAAACCCCAGATTTTTTACTGCGAATTTCTTTCCATGAGTAAAAAATTTTAATTTATAGTTTCATAGAGACATGTCGTATTTGGATTGGGCAGTTGGAGTTGACAACTCCCTTGTGAGATCCCCACGCTTGAGGGGTCTCCTTGGCTGCGGCTATCCCCGGGTTCACTGGGGGGTGGAGAGCCTTTGTAGCTCTGATTGAAGGTTTGGGTTTTTTTTGGCCAGGCTGTTTTGTGCAAAGGTGGGGCCCTTTCCTGGGCAGGGTCAGCTTGTTTGATTTAGTTTGTGGACTGGGAAACCGCCCGGCTAGCTCGGCCTGTGAGGGCAAAAGCCTGGGTTTTAAGGGGGGGGGGAGTCTCGACCTGGGGTGAGGGAGGGGGGGGGGGATTTGGGGGGGCCTGGGGGTTTTGGGGCCCCTCCATCTTCCTTTCCCTTTTCGCTTGGGGAAAGCTGTTTCAATGTCCCTCATGGCGATCCGACTAAACCCTTTTCTGCCTTTTTTCCTTTGGGCCCGGGCAAGGATGCTGCCATGCTGTGACTACAGCAGTGATCAGGGTCGGGCCTGTCCCCCTCACGAAGAGCTGTTTCGGATCTGGGGAGGACCCTTTTGGTGCTGTTGGAAAATTTTTTCCTGTGGTTCCTCTGCCTTTTTTTATTGGGGGAACCCCCGGTGGGGGGAGCTTCCTTCCTTTGGAGGTCGGGGAAACCTTTTCGTTTTTTTTCCTCCCCAGATGTAGGTGCCTGGGGGCAGGAACAAAGTCTGGGGCGCTTCTTAGCAACCTCTTGCCGTTTTAGGGCAGCCTCTTTCCTGACAGAGCAAGCCAGGCTTTCCCGGCGTGATGCCCCTTGGCACAGTTTGGACATTTGGGGTTGTGTCCCCTTTTTTTCTTCTTTTATGCCTTGAAAACCCCCCTCGGTGTTGTGTGCCTTCTACAGACACCCCATTTTTGGGTTGGCCTGTGCAGTTAGCCTGTGTTGTCCGTACCCGGAAATTTAAACACCGGGAAATGGGTTTAGGCACATAAAGTATGTAAAGGATAGGACCCCAGGTTTCCCCGATCAAGGGTAAGCCCTTTGGGTACCTTTTTATGGTTTCCAGGACTTTCCTGGTTGGAGTTTTTCCCCCTTTGACAATCGGGGAAACCTCCAAAAGACTTTTGGGTTTTGATGCGATCACCTCCCCCATCGTAAGAGATGAGAAGCCCAAATAGGGACCCTCTTTACCCTCTTTTCCCCGGGGGTTTAGTGGCGAGAGACTCAAATTTTCCCCCCCATCTTTTAGCTCCTTTGTTTTCCCGAAGGAAACAAAGGGGGGGGGGCCTGATTTTGGGAAAGATGATCTCGGGAACCCCGGGTCGACAACCGGGTTTTTTGGGGGGGGTTTTCCAAAAGCCCGACCATTTTGGAAAACATTGTCGAAACTTGGGGTTTTAGGGGACCTTAAACGGGGGGAAAAAGCCTTGGGGGTCCAGATCTCCATCAGAGTCGGTCTCCGGGCCCCGGGGCGTTTCGGTCCCCCCTTTCGGCTTTGGGGGTTTCTCGTGGGGGGGACCAGCTGTTTTTGGGAGGGTTTAGCTGGTACTTTCCCGAATTTAGTCAGTGGGTCTTGAGGGGTGTCAGAGGCCTTCTTCTGGGTGCTGGCCTGGAGGGGCCAGCCGAGGGTCCATCTGTTGGACAATTTTTTTGGGGGACAGAATGTTCTTACATGCTTTTTTGTCTTGTCCACCATCTTTGGGAGCAGGCATGACAGTTCATCCTTTTGCTCGGGGTTTTCTTTTCCACCCGGAGGCAATTTTATGGGTTCAGGGTGGGCCTGGTCTGGGCCTTGGGAAAGGGTCGTCAAAAATTGTCGTCGTCGTGGGGGAAATTTTTTGTTTTTTTCCCCTATACTGGCAGTGCTTCATCCACTCACGCCCCCCCCACCACGGGGTCCAACAAAAGGGGAAACTGAGGTTAGAACCCAAAATTAACAGAAAAAGGGGTTTGGGAGTGGTACGACGGGCGGTGTGGGGGACCAAAAGGCAGCATGACTGCCCTTTACCCTAGCCTCCCGAGGGAGACCAGCCAATTGACCCGAAAAAAACCCGGGGCCCGCCAGAATAGAGGGGGCCAAAAAGGCGTGTTTCTAGGGCCCCAGGGCGTACTTTGTGCACGGCAATTTCCCCAACCTCCCGGACTTCCCCTCTCCCAGCCCCAAAAAGGATGCACGCACGGCAAAAAACGTGGGAGGTGTCTACATCTGGGGGTATCCCCGAGGGGATGCCCCTTTCCCCTACAGGGGCATCATTGATGGGAAAAACTTTGCTCCCCCCTCAGTAAGGAAGGGGGCTTTTTTCACTTTTTCCCGGGGATTTTTTCTCCATTCAGAGAGGGCCTGTACCCCTTTTTTAAAGTGAAAAACCCCCTTTTTTCTGAAACGCCCAAAGGGGTTTTTTTCACCCCATTTAGAAAGAGGGGGGCCTGCAACCCGTTTCCCGTCAGTTTCCCTTTATCCCCCTGAAAAAAAGCCCGGGCCCCAGACTGTTTTTTCCCCGTGAGGGGGGAGAAGCTAAAATTTTTCCCGGTTTGGGTTTCCCATGGCAGGGACGGGTTTTTAAGGGGAAACCCTCTTCTCTTAAAAAAACCCAAAGGGGTGTTTTAAACCCCAGTGAGAGAAAGGGGGGGCTTGTACCTTTTCCCGTAAAACTCCTTCATCCCTCGGGAAAAAAGCCAACCACAGAATGTTTTCATCACAGGAGGGGGAGAAGCTAATTTTTTTCCCGGAAATTTTTATGGCAGGGGGTTTTTTAAAATGAATCCCTCTTTCTCTGAAACACCCAAAAGGGTGTTTCACCTCAGTGAGAGAAGAGGGACCTGTACCCGTTTCCCGTAAGTTCCTTATCCCCCTTTAAGAGCCAAACCCCAGGGCTATTTCATCACAGGAGGGAGGAAACTAAAATTTTTTCCCGGTACTTCCATCAAGGACGGGAACTTAGTGCTGCTAGCGGCAGCTATTTTGGGCAGAACCCGGGTGAAGGCCCGACAAAGGGGGGGTCCCACCTGCCTATGCCCCATTTCCCCAAAGGAAAAAGAGTGGCGTCACAGAAGGGGCTGCCAGACCCTTTCCCTAGCAGAAGAATGGGAACTCTATTTCACACCTTAAACAGGCCCCGCAAGGCCCCCCCCGCAACCCCCCCCCCTGCGGGAGGTAAAGGTCTGCCCACGTCCGAGCACGCGCCCGAAGATGGGGTTCAGTTCACCAGAAGATGTGCACAGAGTTATCCTAATGCCGAAAATTCGTATAGGAAAGAGTAGGCTAGGAGGGCACGAAGCTACATGCAAGCACATAGCATCGTGGCAACAAACAATGGGGGGCGCGTCACCGTCCGGTAACGAGTAAGAGCCGAGGCCGAAATTGCATGGGACCGGGCGCGGTACATCTCTTTAATCCGCCCATGCAAAAGCCACACGACCGAGAGGTCATGGTGACTTTCTTGGCGTTGCTCGGCTCGGCTCCACCCGCTGCGCCCCGTCCGCCACCCTTGGCGGAACCGCTCCTCCCTTCTCTCTGAATCATCCAAGTAAGGACCGATTCACCGCAGGGAGAGAGGGGAGGAGAGGAGAGGAGAGGTCCTTCTTCTTCAGCTGCTCGATGTCCACTGTAAGCATAAGCATAAGCATAAACAATGAAGTAAAGAGGTGAAGAAATCGAAGGGCGGGAGGGGGGAAGGTAAAGTGGTGAAATTTAAGGAAGTTAGAGATTGGAAAAGTAGGGGGGCGAAAACCCCTTGCATAGTAAATATATTAAATTTATATTTCTCTTTCATGTCTGGAGTTTCGAAGGGGGGGGAGGTAAGTGATTGATCTATTTCTATGCTATTGGCGAAAAGTAGCTGATGATTACGTTAGTGTTATTTGAAGTAAACGCCTCTTTTTTTATATGTAATAAATATATATATATATATAGTTATATATATATAGTTATACATATATAGTCATATATATATATATTATATATATTATATATAATATATATATATATATATATATATATAGATAGATAGATAGGATAGATAGATATTTATAGTTATATATATATATATATATTTATTTTTGTTTATATACTGTTTTTATATTTTTTACGTTTTATGTTTTTTATCGATTTTGTATTTATTTCTTAAACTAGATTAATAAGGAGAATGAATTATGGTAACAAGGAATAGCTAATCTTAATTCTAACTAAAATGATTTTTATTGGTTTTATTACTTTTTTAAGTTTTTATATTTTGTTTTGTATTTATTTAACTTTTTATTTTGCTTTTAATTGCTAAGAACAAGAACAAGAACAAGAGCAAGTTTAACTTATAATTAAATGAATGGAAGTAAATAACTTAATTTTTATTTTATGTTATTATTTTAAATTTTATAAATTTGTTTTATTTATTTAATTTGTATTTGTTTTTAGTTGCTAAGAACAAGAAAAGAAAGAGGCTGGGGACTCGTGGCAGAATGGAAAATGTTACATCAACGATGAGTAAGGGGACAAGGGGAAATAAATCTAGATAGGACAGAGGGGGTGGGTGAGATGTGATGAGGGATGGGGTGATTGAGTGATAGTGATAAAGATTAAAGTGGTATTATATATCATCGTGGGAGTATTCTTGACAACTTGGTCGACTATTGCAAAGGGTGGAACGAAAAGGAGCAGTTACTGATAGACATAAGAATGTATAAAAAAGGTGAAACAATAAACATAAAAAAGGACAAAGAAGAACAAAAACAGCAGAGAGAAACAAAGGAAAGTCAACAAAAATGGTAGTTAAGTAAATAGGGAGTAAATACCCTATGTAAATAGATAACGAGAGGGAACAAAAAAAAGAACAAAGCAAGTAAACATTGGGTACGACAT
>NC_051403.1:1199842-1204842 GCF_015228065.2 Penaeus monodon | reverse complement strand
TTCCAGTACGGGATTTTTTTCACCAAATCATTAATGAAAAAATCTGGAAAAAAAAGGGGCCCCTAATGAGATAAGGAAGGAAATCTGAATTAAAATCCATTATATAAAAAAAATTTGATTTTTTTTTGGGGACAGATCTGACGAAAAAAGCGGTTTCCCGGGGCCCGGGGACACCATAATGAGATATTTTTGAGAGCAGAATGGGGAAAAAAAACCCGTATTAAAAGCCTTAAATAAATCTAGACATACAAAAAACAGTGAATTCGTTTTATAAAAAGGGCCTTGTGATATGGTTTAAAAAGGGGAACATAACAGCCATTTTTTTGATTATTTCCTCGAAAACCCAAATTTGGGACAACCCGACAGAAAAATGTTGCGATGAGATAGTTTCTAATTGATAAAAATGATTTTTTTTAGAATTTTATTTGCTACGGGCAGAACTGATATGGCCTGTTTTATAAAAATTTGGTTTGAAAAAACCTGATTTTTAAAAAGGGAGAAAATTTTTACTGTCGGTTTTTGTCTTGGGTAATACCCGTAGAATAAGTGTTGCATAAGGGGCAGGGGACAGGAAAAAGCGGGGCAAAGTGGAAATTTTTGGTCCTGAGCCACATAACCGGGGCGAGTTGTTCAGTTGATTTTACTACTTTTTTCGAGAGTTCGGATTCGGTTAGGGGTTTTTAAAAAGATAGTTTTTGGTTTGCGGGAAGATGGAATGGAAAGGGAAAATTTGTTATTAAGTTTTTTGCAAATTAACAAAAGTTTATTGTTTTAAAGGAGGAATTCGTAGAATCTCGAGACGACCTCCTCTATTCATCGTTTGTTTTCTGAGATTTATTTTTCTGTTCAGAAGAATTGATGATCTCCCAGGGTTTTTCCTGCATTATTTGAGTTAGCATTAATTTTTCCTATGATTTCTGCGGGCAAAAGCGAATACGTTAGGAGATGATTACGCGCCGTGGGGAAAACTGATCTCCATATGTAATGGGGCCTTTTTGCATATAGGCGCGGGGGCCTGTTTTCAGTATAAGACCCTTTAATTGCTGGGTTTGAAGGTTTTATCATTGATATTGGTTGATTGATTTAGATTTTACAGGAAAAAAAAATTATCATCCCCGGCTGAAAAAAAAAAATGATAAAGATCGAAAACTATATTGGGGTCCTTTGAACAGGGACAAATCCCAGATACATTATTTTAAGGAATCCCAAAAAAATGGCCAATTCTGCCTTCTTTAAAACCCCTGTAGGAATTTTTTCCCCTCCTTTTTCCCGTTTAAGGGGGGGTTTTGAAATTTGAAAAAGATGGGGGAAATGGGGTCAGAGAGGTTGTGTGGATGACCCCGCTTGTTACTGGTAGGATATTTGGTTTTATAAAAAGTGATCTACAGCGTGGTGGGACGTGGGACTCACTGTGTGGGTTTTGGTTAAAAAACGTAAAAAAAACTTTGTTTTGAATGGGGCTATAAAAGTCTTAAAACATTAGCATCTGAAAAAATTCTTTAATAAATTACTTTTAAAAACCCCTGAAATAATACGAAGTTTTTTTTTCTTACTAATTTAAACTTTATATTTCTTTCATTTTTTTCAAGGAAATGTTTTTAAAATCCGTGTGAGGTGTCTGAAATACGCCGACCCCCAGATTACCTTTTTATTATTTAATTTCTATTAAAAAGGTTTTTTTTGCAAGTTCCCTAATAGTAACTTGGGGCCCGTTGATGCGAAACATGGACATTTTTCCCTCAACATTTTTTAAAAGGGGCCCCACCCCCTTTTCGGGGGTGGGAATTGCGGATATCATTGTAATTAGGTAAAATTTAGTAGTTAATTTGGTTTTTACAGAAAGGGGCAGGATATCAAAGTTTAAGTTTGTGTATGAAATTGGCTATGAAATACATCGAGAGGAGAGGGATGTGTTAATATTTAGACTTAAAAAATATATCACATTTTTTTGACAGCTGGGGACATGCGAACTGAGAATCAAGTCCGGATTTTCGAGGCCCGAATTAGACCGAGAAATATGTCTGGGTCAGTTTTGATTTTTGCCATCAGAGGCAAGGGGGAAAATTATAGTAATTTACTTTTTTCCAAGTTAAACCCCAAAATGTTGCATAATGGAGAGTATTACACAATTTGGATCCAAAATCGTTTAACGGAAATATGAAGGGATCCATCTTAAAAAATTGGAATCTAGAAAGTTAAAACCCCAGTCACCTTTTCAGATGTGGTAAAAACCTGAAAACGTTTCCTCCGCGCTGCGTCGGCCTCCCTGTGGGGTTCGTGGGCCCCCGGCACGGGTTGGAGAAAGGCCCCGGCGTTTGAGGGGGGGGCCGAGGAGAGAACGGGCCGGCCCCCCCGTCGGGGACTCGTGGAAGCGCATGAAGGAACTCTTGCAGGATGCGGTCTGGGGGGAGGGGGGAGGACGGTTGTCGCGGGGGTGCTTTTGGCGACAGGGGCGGGGGATCGGGTCAGCGTTCCCCTTCCCCCCTCGGGGTCGATTCCTCCCGCCCTGTCCTTCCTGACACAGCATGCAATAGTTTAATAGGCGAATTTTTTCCCTTTCGTCGGGTTTATGGCAGTGTCCATTGCCGCCATCTTGTGCTATTGGGGCCGGGACAGAAATTTTATTAAAATACCCTGTGCCACACCCCTTCCTCTGGTCATGGAAAAAAAGGCTTCCTCTCGGCGTAGGGCGAGAAAAATCGCGACGATGTCCCCGGGTGCGTCTGGGAGGTTGCCCCGCTTTCCCAACTCTAGCACGCCCCCGAAGCGGACTTACGTTCAGCTTTTTTCCCCAGAAGCTTTGCAATTTGACCTGGCACTGCTCCCGTTTCTCCGCGGGTCATCGGAATCCAAAAAATCCGAAGTTGTTTTCGCGGCCTTGATGTCTTGGTAGCAAGGTTCATCGATTGTTCAAATTCCCACTTGAGGTGGGGTTTTTACGGAGAGTGTCTTGTAGGTCAGAGGAGAGACGGCGATTTTGTTTCCAAATAGCTTTGCGGCCAGTTCATTCATCATTTTTGGGTGAATTTTCCCGGTGTTTATAGGTCATTAATTTTTTTGTCGTTTTATCTGATGGCTTTTTTGTTGTTTCGGCGGGCCCCGTCAATGGTTTTTAATTTTCAAAATTTTCCTTTTACGTCCAGCAGTCACGGGGGTGGGAGGTGAGGGAAAGGGGAGGGAGGGGCTTCCCGAACGATCTGACCACGGAAACCTTGGGCCCTGCCCCCCAAAAATTTAATTTTTTCACAGGGGGGTTCCCCCGGGGGAGTGTTACTTTTAAAAAAAAACACCAATTTTCTAAGCCACCACCAAATCCCTTTTTCCCCCTTTATTAGGGGTTTTTGAAAATTTTTCACTATGGTGCATCTGGAAATTGTTTGGGGCACATATCAACAGGGAAATTTGGGGTTTTTGTTAGCCTCTCGGACAGCATTGACGTGCGTGGGAAATTGCATTACCAAGACAAGAAGGGCACACAAAACGATTTTATGGGGGCCCCCTGATGGCTAAAAAGTCAAGCACTTTTTGAAGGATGCCAAAAGCCATTAAAGGTGAGTGGAAAGATGTGAAATTCTCAGGGTCAAAAAGTATGTACTTGTCTCCCCCCTGTACCTGAAAAAATGTATTGGGGGAGGTTGTGATATAGAGGGTCTCTTTGTTCCTTTGGGAGGGGCTAATATTTTCAAAAAAAAATCTAATCAGATAAAGTTTATGCAAAATTTTATACACTTTTAACATAAATTATGCTTGATTTTTGATTATGTTATTTTTTAAAATTTTTGAAGATCTTTAAAGTTTTAAAAATTTTAAAATTTTATTTTAAAAAGGGTTTGCCGCTAATGACCTTAGCTGTTGACGCGGGAGATAATTTTTAAAAAATCAAAACAAAACACTGAGGGGGAAGGCCTAAATTGCTTTAGGTATGGTTTGGCTGGTGGTTGCTGGGCCTACTAGTCCTATTGATAATGATAACCATGAAAAGAATCATGAATGCCTAAAAATCACTTTAAACATGAATTCAGTGAGCTTTAGGCTGCAGCAAACTGAGCCTCTCAAAATGAAAATTTTTTCTTAAAGAAAAGGTTGGAGAAGTATTATACGTCATTTTACTTTGTTGCCCTTTAGAGATGACAACCCCCCTACCCAATAATCGTGCAAGCAGAGAAACCCGGGTTTCGTAGCTTTTTAAAAAGAAGTTATTGGCCAACGAGCAGTATAGGACGGCCCATGTGAAGTCGGTTTAAATGTAACTGAAAAAAAGTCATGCAGAACCCGGTCCCTGAGAATCATGCTTCTGTGATGGTAGAGTTGGTTTACCCCCACCATGTGTTTATCACCCAAGAAATCCTGGAGACAGAGTCGTGTATGATTGCTCATTCAAGTATTTGGGGGAAAGACGAATGAACCCTTTGTAACATTCACCCAAACCTAAAAATATAGAAGCATAAATTCCAGCCCCTTATTTAGAACAAGATATCGAACTTTGAGAGGACCCTTGAAACGATTTGGGTTTTAGGGGTAAGTGAAAGGATGATATTTGTACAATTTATATCCTAGAGTAAATTTGTGAGACAGGTCAAGTAAATTGGGTTAATGTTAGGCACTTATGTATGTGTGAATAAAACGAAACAGCGCGGGGAAAATTACGAAAACAGTGTTAAAAAAAAAATATAATTTTCACAGAAATGAATGCCAAAGCAATGAAGTAATTTCAACAGGAACCCAAAAAAAAGGAAAAAAATGACAATGATATAAATTTGACAACAGTGAAATTAATAATATTGGGGCGGAAAAGCAAAAAATAAAAATAATTGTTAAAAAAAAATAACGGAATTTTTTTTCTATGTGAAAAAAATATACTAAGCTGGGCAATGTAAGGACAAAATGATAACAGACAGAAAAAACAATAATAACAAACATATCAATTCGGAATGATTAAAACTGGGAAAAGGTTTGAGGTGCATGGGGTGATTTTTTTACTTTTTTTTTTTTTTTCCCCC
>NC_051403.1:1196744-1199742 GCF_015228065.2 Penaeus monodon | reverse complement strand
GCAAACAATAGAGTAAGTATTTGCACACTTCATCGAAATGAACTTTTTTTTTAAGATATTAGATATCGCACAGCACATTCATTGGAATAAGTTGTTAGACTTTTGATATTCCGCCCCCTAGTAGTTCCTCGAGTTGAACAAGAACATGATTTTCACTTGTGTCGAATGTGATCGACTCCTTAAGACGCACAACTTATGGAATAATAACGCATTATACATATTGTTTCGTTACTCACAAAGTAATGACTTTGTTGTCCAGAGATGCTACACACACACACACACACACACACACACACACACACACACACACACACACACACACACACACACTACTGTGGTTTTGCGCCCGTATGTTTTATTACGAAGAATATGTAGCATGTTTTTTGTTTTTTTTAATCAATGGTGGCGAAAAGAAAAAAAAATCCCTTCATTAGTTGATTAACCGCTACTAGATGGTGTAGCCACGGTCCACGAGGAACATTTACAAATGTTTTGAAAAAAGAAAAAAAAAATTATTATTATTATTATTATTTAGCTGCAATACATAGATGTTTAAAAAAATATGCAGCTATAGGTGAACATTGATGTGTTGAGAGAAAGGGACATACTGCCTTACCTCCAAAGGTGTTGCTATGTCGACAAACAAACAATTCCAGGAAATCGCATTTAAAAAAAGATTCCACTGCAAAGTCAATGATACTATATATTTTGTTATTACTTATTTGAAGAAAACGAAAGACGAAATGCCTTACATAGTTTCCAAAAAATAGATACTAATACGTTTGGTGAACTTTTTTTCATCTACCAATCACAGTCTTTGTTACAAACAACCTAGGGTTTTCGCCTCATTAATAAAGATGCTATTTACTCTATGTTTACATCGATGTCGTTGAAAAATGTACAAAAGTGGGCCCCAGCAAGTATACTGAAATGTAATTCCGCAACTGTACATGTATGTGAAAAAAAAAATAAATAAATAAATACATACACGCACACACACACATCTCTCAGTACTGGAAAGCATAAGAAAAATTGTAGTGGTGGATCGTGAATTCAACAATCACAATATTGATATAAATAGTTGAAATGATCATCGTCTCCATGATTTGCATGAAAGACTACTAGAATATATGACTGTCCTAGTATCGGTCAGAAAGGAACATTTAATCGCAAATATGCACAAGCATTAGCCAAACAATTATCCTCTTTGCTTATACACCAACACTCAAAGTTGATCAGGAAATAAGAAAAATTGGATGATGAAATCAGCCGCATTATTGCGGCAAGTCCCCTCCAGAGACCAACTCGTAGGAGTACAAGCGATGAAGCTGGTCACCGATCATGCCCATTGTAGCTGGGTAAGTTCACCATTGGCAAGAGGAAGGAAATTGGATGTCGAAATCTTTGATTCGTTATTAATGAAAATGGACATTTTTTGAAAGGCATTTAAACAACAATTTTTTAAAAGCCATTTTACTCGACGCTAAGACGGAGACGAAATACCAATAGTTGCACTGTCAAAACAATCTTTGTAGTATAAGATTTACTTATATATAGTAAAATATAGTGGTAAAAAGTTTGTTTGGGTAAATTGTGTTAACTGTTAGCTAATCTAATGATTGCTGGATTGAACATCTTGGATAGTTAATTAGGGGAAAGTAAGACAGCATAAGGACAGGTTTTCCAGCTTGTTTCTTCTTCATAACGCTGAAGATTTCTCTTTTGTGCAGGTGAGATCTAGCCCAGAGCACTTATGAGCAGGTTATGAGCAAATGAGATGTTATTGAACTTATCTAAGGATAAGTATATATAAGGAGAAAATAAAGGGAAAGGTTGATAACGCCCACCATTTTTACTCCAGCCCGCGAAAGAAAAGAACGGGGAAATAGCGTTAAAGTCGAAGAGTCGTCGTAGGGGACAGCTCCATAGATTATCAGCCAAAATGTAAAAGTAGTGAACATAATTGGAAGAAAATATTAACCCAGTATATGAGGCAGCTTGTTGAGCTTATAGAGTTTTAGTTGATAATCTGCAGGCAATATTTAGTCTATCTCCTTAATTATCCTCCTATTTCTACCTAATTTCGTCCCTGTAACCCTTCTGGCAAAATCGAAATCATAATCTCGCCTCTGTGGTCCCTCTGTCAAAAGCAAATGGAATCTGGTATATTACCTTATTATATAGTAATTTCCCATCAATTTATTATTATATTGCCTAATATTTTCTTTAAGTATAATATGCTACATTTGTTTATTAATTTTACTTATTTATTGTTATTATTATTATTATGATTATTATGATTATTATTATTATTATTTATTTATTTATTTACTTTTTTAAAGTTAGGAATACAGATATTATAGTATCATATTGAGAACAAATCTTTTATTTAGTCTGGGTTTTGTTGACCAACAATATAACATTTCCCTTTAAAGATTAGAAAGGTAAACTGAAGCAACCCCACAGTCTTTCTTAAAATGCAAAGCCAAGCTATTCTCATCGAATCTTGAATAAAATCAGTTGGAGGATTTTCTCAGGTTATCTTCCTAATACAATGAAAATCTCGGGTGGTGGCAATGACAATTTTGCCAAGAAAACATTTTCGTTATAATGTAAGTGTTAACACGATAGGTGGTGGCAGGCGTTTTTTAAATGTGAACCCAACATATATAGTTATGTGTTTGTGTGTATGTGTGTAAAAATATTTGTCACAATACGTTTTATCTCTCTCCTTCCTTCCTAAATCTTTGACACCTACATTAAGATGTTAGTTGTATCAAGGTCAACCAACTAGCTTCAAGTTTCAAGAATATGACGTTTCATTGCAAAACAATATTCACAAACTTGGAGAAGAAATGTTCTCTCTATTGAAATTTACTTGAAACTTTTAGTTTTTTCAATGAAAAAGTAGATATGCGAGAGAAAACAGAGGAGGGATATATATATACATATATATATATATATATATATATATATATATATATATATATATATATAT
>NC_051403.1:1189244-1191744 GCF_015228065.2 Penaeus monodon | reverse complement strand
TGTAATCTCATTTTCAATAAATCTAGTTTTTGTAAATTTTGTGTTTTTCCTTCCATTGTATCAACACGGGAAGAGTGTTTTTTTTGTAAAATATATATATATATATATAATTTTATAATATATATATATATATATATATATATAATAATATTATATATATTATATGTATATAAAATATATATAATATATTAAAATAAATATATATATATAATATATATATTTATTATATATATATTAATCAATATTATAAACATATATATAAATTTTATATTTTATATATATATAATATTAAAATAATATATAACATATATATAAACTATATAAATTTTATATTTTAAATATATTTTATATTATATATATACCCCTATTATATATATATATTCATATTATATATATTTTATTAATATTCTATAATATATATATATATATATATATATATAACATAAACATATTATATATATAAACATATATATAATTATATATATATTATTTATATAAAATTTATATATAAAATATTTTATATATTATTTTTATTCATCATCCATCATCATCCTCACCATCCCGTCCAGTAGACGTGGGTCCTCCCATCTTTCCAACTTTTGTCCCCGTCCCTTTTGTTTCCTTTATATTTCTTTTATTATCTTTTAACCCAGTTGTGTTACCCTTTTTTCTTTGTCCATCTGTTGTTCTGTCCGATGTAAAAAATGACCTGCCCATTGGCCATTTCTCTTTTTGGGTATACAAAAGCACTTTACTTTTGTTTGATCCCTGATCCACGTCGCCCTCATCCAATTCCCAGCATCATTTTCTCCATCCCTCTCTGGGCACTTATTAGTTTCCTCTCCAGTAATTTGTCTTTAGTCCATGTTTCGGATCCATAGGTCAAAACTGGTAGGACACATTGGTTGAAGAGTTATCTTTTTAAACATAACGGCAAGGAGCCTCTTCGTATGCTACTGTGTCTGCCGAAGGCGCTCCAGCCTAGACTGATGTATCACTTAATTTCCTCTTCGCCAGATGTGTTTGTCTGCACGAGCCCTACGTATATATACTTGTCCATTACCACTAGCGTTTCGCCTTGTACATGTATCTGTGCGAACTGAACTCTACTGTTGATCATGATCTCTTTTTTTTTCATCCTAAGTCCAATTTTCAGACTTTCTCTATTCAGATCGTTTATTAATTGCTGCATTTCATTTGCAGATTCACTAAAGAGAACAATATCATCTGCAAAGCTTACATTGTATAAGTATTCGTCTCCTGTTTTGATTCCCTTTCCGTTCCATTCTAGCTATTTGAATAAATCCTCAAGACAAACTGTAAACAGTTATGGTGAGATAGTATCGCGCTGTCTAACACCTTTTTTAATTGGTATTTTGTTGTTTTCCGTGTGGAGCTTGATGGTTGCTGTCCCATCTTTGTATATAAATTCTAGCATTTACAATAACACTTCCTGTACTCCTGTCTTCGGATAGCATCAAGTACTACTGGTATATGTACAGAGTCAAATGTCTTTCGTAATCGATGAATGCTATACACAGGAGTTTCCTATATTCGTTTATTTTTTCTTTTATTTGGGTGAGCGTGAGGATGTGGTATGTTGTTGAGAATCCACTACCAAAGCCTCTTATTCTCTAGGCTGGTTAGAATCCAGACTGTCAGAGATGCGAGTTGTGAATAGTTTGTAAATAACTGAAAGGAGGCTTTTTGGTCGGTAGTTTTTTTAGATCCTTTCTGTCCCCTTTTTTATGTATCAAATTAATTGTTGCATTTTCCAGGCTTTCGGAGTATTCCCGTTGATAAGGCATTTGTTAAAAAGATTGGCTTGTTTCACTGTTGCAATTTCTCCTGCACCTATTATAAGGTTTATACTATTTTATTCTAGTCTGTAGTTACCGAATTTGCTTCTATCTGTGGCTGTTCATTTGAGTTGTATAGATATCTGTAAAAGTCTTCCACTTTTCTTATGATTTATCATGTCATTATGTCACTTCTCCATTTGGTTTATTTATTGCATACAATTGATTTCTCCTTATTCCGAGCCTCCTTTTACCTGTTTTCATGCTAGTACCTGAGATCACTGTTTCATTTATTATTCAAGTATTGAATTTCCGTAAATCTTCCATCTTCTTTTTTTTTATAGTCTTTGCGGGCTAGTTCGGCTAATTCTATTTCGTCTCTGTTTGACAATATTTTCATGAACCTACGTTTTTGTATAAGCTCTTTACTTTTTACCGAGAACTTGCTGGAGCCTTGCTTTTCTTACCACATACTTCTAGTGCAGATTCCTTTATTATATCACTGAAATGTTTGTTGATTTGAGTTATGTTGAGATCTTCATCGCTGAGAAGTGAATATATGATTTGGATGTTAAGGTTAAATTCTGTCGCTCTGGACTTCAAGTTAGCTAAATTTGGCTGCGGTTTTCGTATGAGTTGACTTTCCCCTCTGAGGTGTAATTTAATTTGGCCTCTGACCATTCTATGTTCGCTGCCAACAT
>NC_051403.1:1184244-1186744 GCF_015228065.2 Penaeus monodon | reverse complement strand
CATTTTCGTTGTTCAGTAATTTAGAGAAATACTGTTCCCATCTCTTGATGTTTTCTTGTTCTGTTCTAATTATATTTCCATTCTCATCTTTCGTTTGCTTAATATGTACGATATTTTTTATGATTTTATTCCTTGTCTTCGCCAGTTGTAAAACCTTTCCCTGTCCTTCCTTGCTGTCTAGATTTTCATACAACTGATCGTAAGCCCTGCTCTTAGCTATTGCCACTGCTCTCTTTGCCTCTTTATTCTTGGTCTTATATTCTTCTTTATCTCTCTCGGCTAGGGAGATTTCCCATTTCTTCTTAGCCTCCTTCTTCTCCGTTATTGCCCGTTGTACTTCATCACTGAACCACCAAGTTTCTTTATCTTTCCTGATCTTTCCACTAGTTTCTCCTAAAATCTTATTTCCTGCACGTATCACAAATTCCGCTGTTTCATTCCACCTAGAGTTTAGATCTTCAATTTCTTGGTTAATTTGCCAGAGTACTCTCTTTTTGAACTCCTTTCTTCTCCTGATCCTTCAATCTATGCCATTTGATATTCTTGATATGTTGGTTGGTCACGGGATCGCCTGGTATTACCTTACAATTTATTATCTCAACCATATTTCTCCTATGATACAAGAGGTAGTCTATTTGGCTAGCTCTTCATAAAAATAGTGTTACTGATAACCATATTGTTAGAGATGGCAAAATTAATAACACGTTCTCCATCCTCATTTTCCTCATCATAACACATCCCTCCGTGCACTCGGCTGATATCATCGGATCCTCTCCCAACATGCCCATTTAAGTCTCCACTGATAACACATCTTTCGTCTTCAGCAACCTCCTCAAATTCATCCTGTAGTGTTATCCAAACTCATCCTCTTTATCATCGGTGCAACTCGTCTGAGGGGCGTACACACTAAATATGTTGATCTCAAACTCCTCAAGAGCCAACTTTATCCACAAAATTCTATCATTTTTAATATTCACTTCCGCAACTGCGCTCTTAAATTTTTCCGATACTATTATTCCAACACCATTTCTTTTGTCCAAATTTGCACTTCCATAGATTAACATGTATCCATCTCCCAACTCTTTCAACTTATTGCCACTCCATCTAGTTTCCTGCACACACATAATGTCCACTTTCCTTCTCCGCATCAACTCTTCCTCGGCCAGTCATATTTCCTACATTAATTGTCCCAATCCTCAGCTTTTGAGCTCGCCTCTTCGGTCGCACCCACTCTTGATGCAGTAACCCTCGCTTTTCCACAGATTTATGGCGATGTTTCTGTGGGCCTCTTCTGGATGGCATCTTAGCATTGGAGTCATGCTTTGAAACACTCATTTTCATAAAAGTTTTGGCAGTGGTTTTTATGGGTGGATGCCCCTCCTAAACCCAACCCTCTCCCTTTATCTGGGCTTAGGACCGGCACCGAGTTGAGCTGGCTTGCTCCCCCAATGGCTCGGAGAAGGCCCCGGTGTTTGAGGCGGCTGGGCGAGGAGAGAGCAGGCGCAGCAGACGGGGACTAGTGGACAGCGCATGAGAGAACTCTTGTATGGATGCGGTCTGAGGGGGAGGGGGAGACGGTGTCGCGGGGGGGCTTGCGGCGACGGCGCGCGGAGTTTCTAGGTCAGCGTCCACTTCCCGCTCGCATTGATCTCCTCCAGCCTGTCCTTCCTTGACTATCAGCGAGCCATAGTTGAAATAAGCGAATTTTCCTTCTCATCTTGCATGGTAGCTCTCCATTTGTTGCCGTCTTGCTGCTATGGTGCCGGGACAGATATCTTCATTTATGAATATCTGTGTACCATGCACCTTGCTCCTGTCACGGAAAACTGTTTCTCTCTCGGCGTAGAACGAGAACTTGGCGACGATGTCCCTCAGGCGCGTCTGGTGGGTTGCCAGCTTCCCAACTCTATGCATGTGCTCAAATGCGGGACTTACATTTTGCTTTTCCCTCAGAAGCTCTGCAACTTTCACCTGGCACTGCTCCCAGTTCTCTTGAGGGTCATCTGCAATGCCACAAATCCGAAGGTTGTTACGGCGGCCTTGATCGTCTTGGTAGTCAAGCCGTTCATCGATTTCTTTGAGTTCCGACTTGAGGTGATTGTTTGACTTTTATTTATCATCAACCCATGAGTCAATCATGTGTGCCTGATTCTTAGTATCGTTAATGCAACTTCCACTTTTCGGTTGGGATGGATGCTAGTCACCCAACTGCCAAGATCATCTCTAATATCTCGTAGTTTGTTTCTAGAGGTATGAATTCCATTGTTCCTTCCATTTATCATGAAGACAACTCCTGATGCTGGGTTTCAAGTAGGTGTGCGGGAGAGGAAAACGACAACTGCCTTGGCCTTCTGATCAGCTCGCTCATTCCCAATGATACCAACATGCGCTGACACCCAAAACAGAGTTATCTTTTTACGTGTGACATCAGTGCAGCCAATCTTGAACCTCCCTCATTTCCCCTATACAGAACCGCCCTGCCACGGTGGGGGGCATGGGC
>NC_051403.1:1172442-1184144 GCF_015228065.2 Penaeus monodon | reverse complement strand
GGGGGCCCCCCATAGCGGGGGGGTGATCAGCGGGCCCCTAGGCCATGGTTCCCTTTTAGGAAGGCCTCAACCCAAAGGCCCCTGCCAGGCCACCGCAGGTCCTCAGGGTGTCCCTGCTTGACGTAGTTTTGCAGTTTCTGGTCCGCAAAGCGTCAAAAAAAGAAATCGCGGGCCGGGACCACGATCATCTCTTCCGCACCCGCGGGGACGACCTCCTTACCAGCGCCCCACTCTGTCCCAGTGGGACAGGTCTCGCCACCCTCAGAGTCCGCTTTTTCAAGGGGGGCCCGATATACCTCGGCCTGGGGGGGGGCCCCAAAACGGCGTTTCAAAGTTTCCCCCACGCGGGTAAGAGGCATTTGGCATGGAGGGCGGCAGATGGCCCAACATTTTCCCCCGCGGGGGCCCCTTTAGCGTTTTACCAGCTGCAGGGCCTTCTTTCCTGGCTCCAGCCCTGGGCAGATGCCAGCATTTAAAATTGGGCGACATACCCTCCCGGCCCCCCTTCCCGTCGATAGCTGGTTACCCCTCACAGAAGTCGGAGGCCGAGGGGTGGGGGGGGGAAAATGCGGCCGTAAAACAACACGCCCGGGGGGGGAGGAAGGGGGGAGTGAGGCAACGAGGGGGGTTTGGGGTCCGGTTTGCCGCCACCTATACCCAAGGGACGGTTCCAGGGCCCAAAACCCTTTTGCAGCGCCCCGGGCCCCGACACGACGTGTGGGGCCCGGGGGGGTTTCCGCCACGGCCCCCAGGCAGACCCCCAGAAAAATCTGAACTCTGGCATCGTTCCCAAAACCCTCTCTCCCTTTCTCTGCTTGCAACGTTACTCCTCGTGACGCCGTTTTCGCCTTCATTTCCTCCCCACCCCTGAACCCCGCCCTTCTGAGTCTGCACCTCCCCATCAGTTCATCTTCACGCTGTTGCAGGCCTTTGTCGGTGTATGTGAGTTTCCATCTTCACAGTTGAAGTTTGCTCTGTAGCACTCAAAAAGTTGGAAAATTTTCCTCTGTTTTTCCCGCACTCGACGGATGGTGGCCCCTGTCTTCTGCCCTTGTGCCTGCTCTTGTCCCCTTGGCCCATTTCTCCTCATACCGGCCAGATGGCAGTGATCAGGTCCGTCGGGCTGGGCTTAGCTCACTCGTCCTGCCTCATATAGCCTCCCCTTTCCCCCATGGCTGCCCCCACTTTTGGGCGACATGATAAAACGACGCGTCACTGATCAAATATACAAATCCCACTCCTGCACCATTGTTACGCCGGCCCCCTCGTGTGGTGGGGTGTGGTGGTGTGTGTTGTGGTGTGTGTGTGTGTGGTGGTTGTGTGTGTTGGGGGTGTGTGTGGCATATGCTAATATATAAAATATAAATAATATAAAATATATAATATAATATAATAATATAGAAAATTACAACAAAATATAAACATACATACACACATACACACTACAAAAAACACACCATACAACACACACACATACAAACACACCCACCCAACACACACACAACACACACACACAAAACACACACCACACACACAACACACACAAAACAAACACCACACAGATATAAAATATAAGATATATAATATATATATAAAAATATATTTGATAATATTTATCTACAACACAAAGATATATAGTAACATCTATACACTACTTCACTATCATCTATAAATATAATAATATATATATATATATATATTATATATATATTTAAAAATAAATAAAAATATTAAAAATATAATTTTATTATTAATATATAATATATAATATAAAATAAATATATAACAAATATATACAATATATATACATATATATATATATATAAATATAAAATATAATATATATAATATATAATATATTATATATATTTTTAGATTATAACACATATTAAAATACCATATATATATATGTTATATAATATATAAAAAGATATATAGTATATAAAAATATATTATATAGAATATATATTATATATATTTTATTATATATATATTTTTATTAAAAGGGGAATTATTATAGTGTATATATATATTAATATATAAAATAGATATAATATAATTTATATATAATTTTAATATATATATATATAAAAATATATATATTTAAAATTTTATATATATAATATATATATTAAATAATATATATTTTATTTATATATATATTTTTTTAAATATATATTTTTAAATAATATATAATATATTATATATATTTATATATAAAATATATAATATATATTTTATATATAATAATAATATAATATATATAACATATAATATAATATATATATAATATATTTAATAATATAATATATATATATAAAATATATATATATATATATATATTATATAGGAACCCTAATAAGCTAAATAAAATAATAATAATAATAATTAATTTTAAAAAAATGCCCAAACCTTTTTTCAGATGGACGGAAGCCAACTGATATTAAAAATCGAGGCCCATATTGGGAAAAGGGGAAATAATTTCCTCCAGTGAAAAAACCCAGGGGCCCGGTTTTCCCGCTCGAGGGTTTTCAGATAAATAAGGGGAGAAGGGCCCCCCTGAAAAAACCGCCCTGTTCCGGATCCCCCTTTCCCCAAAAGCAGCAAAATTTAAAAAGACCTACAGTTCCGCCAACAAGATGCAGGCAAAGAAAATGATACATGCAGAGGGGGCCATCAGAGAAGTTATAAAGGGAGAGGTTGAACAAACGACATTTTTCCCCATTTTCCCTAGCAGTTGTGGAAACGCAGGGAAGCTGAGTTGCTGGTGAGAGAAAACAGTTTATTATCCTTTTTCAATTTTTTTATAGACTTATTTAAAATTTTTTTGAAAAGAATATTTTTCATACATGATAGTCCCCCAATTTTCTGTGTTTTCTTTTTATCGTCTTATTTTTTTTCAGATGTGACAGCGGGGAGGGGCCACGTGACAAAATAAGGGGGTTAAATTTTTCTGCATGGTTGAGAACTCGCCAAAAAAAGAAGGGAGATTCTTTAGACAGATATTTGAAATAGAAAAAAATATTCCCCCCAAAGCACCCCCCCCCCCCCCCTTTCCGGGTTTGGGGGGGCTTGAGGCCCCAATGATCTGGTGAGCCGGACCGGGGGATCCCCAACTGGGGGGTCAAGTGAGGGATGAAACAAAATACTTCCTGGAAACCCCAAAGCCCCATGAGAGGGGATGGGGCATCCACCCTGGTTCATTCCATTTTGGGCCCAGGAGAACTTCCCACGTGTGTTTGCCATGCGAGGCTCCCAATACTAGGGCAGGAGCCTGGAGGTTGAGCAATGCTATAGCTCCCCCCAAGCAGTAGAAACACACCTTTTTGGGTCCTTTATTCTGGGGACGGGTGGCTTGATCAAACACAGCAGTCAATGCCTGTAAAATTTTGGCTGGGGCGAGCGGGTTTTTCAGTCGGTAGGCATAGGCCCCGTCCCCCATCAGTACAAATTTAAAATTTGTAGAATAAAAATTTACAAAGACTGCTCTTTTTCCGACAACCTACGAATCCCCGGCCCTTTCCCCTCGGATGTCACATTTTGTCACTCTGGAACTTTTCTTTTTTAAAAACCCCAAGAATGGAAATCGAAAGGGTTTCCCGGGCCCCCAAACCCGGGTTTTAAGGAGGAGAAGCCCTCCCAACCCACTGGGGAAATTTTACGGGTAAATATAAAATATATCAAAATGTAAGTACCTAGATAAAAAACCATGAGGGTGTATCAACAGGATTTTGATATTCTGAAGTACATCAAAAAATATTTGAGGTATGTCAACTGTCCTGCACACCCAACGGGAGAGGGTAGCCTGACAGTTGGGGTTTTCATCACCAGATAAGAGTGACCGTCTGCATGCGACATGCGACATTCCTGGAGTTCAAGTTTCATGTTCTCAAAAAACACTCAATCAGTGTAAAGGAATTGTTTTTTTTTTCCCGAGAACTAATGAGGTATTCTGAGATGAAACTGTTAGGGAAATAAAAAATTTTTAAAAGAAAGTTGAGGGTTTTGGAAACCGCGACAAGCTTCCTTCAATTTTTAAAATTTTAGCTCTTCCAAAATCTTTAAGTTGTCATGGTACAGCCTCATATACATAAATCAAGGTAAACCCGTGCCCAACCCCATGCAGTGCTTTCACTGCCAGGGTTATGGGCATGGAACAAACTCTTGCTGTTTTAAGGAAAGTGTGTAAAGTGTGGTACAACAGGCTATTAAGCTTCTTCAAAGCAATGCAAAAGGGGTAAAAAATTTGAAAAGGAAAGTATTGGTAAAGTAAAAAAAGAAAAGGGTTTAGTTTCCCGAGGCAAAACAATGGCCCTGGCTGTTTGCCACCCAGGAAAAAAAAAATCCTTTGCTTGGTTCTAGCCACCTCCTTCCCCCCATCCCTTTGCCCTCTAATGCTTTACACCCCACACTCGCCAGTACCTCTGAAAACCCAGTCCCCAATTTGAAATGCCGTGGTTGGTTTTTTCCCCCTGAAAAAGGAATAGGAATGAGGGGGGCTATTTAGGAGATTCCCCCCAAAATAAGGCTTTTGGAGCATCATCAAGGTGCAGGGCCTAAATGGGACACCTCCAGTGCCACCAAATCCAAGGGGGTCCGCTGCTAGGGAGAAAGCCTTGAAGCAAAAGGCCGGCTGCACTTTCCCCAAGGCAAAGCAATCCTGACCTGCAAAGGAAACCCTTTGGGAAAAAATTTTCCCCAGGTCACAACCCCTCAAAACATTCTCTCAAAATTCTGGAAAGGGACAGCCTAAAGGTGTGGGAGCATACCTTGACCACAGCAGGTGCTGCCAAACACCCTATGAAGAGGTAGTTTGAAGAACTGGATACCCTAATCCAATGGAACTGTCAGGGGAATTTTCCAAATAGGAAGGACGAACATCTGATAGATTCATGATCCCCCGTTTGTGTATGCCCAAAATGGATTTTGACCCCGGGGAAAAACGTCAAATTCCCCGAGGGATTCCCAAATTCAAGCCCAAATTTTGAGCCTTTTAAAGGAGCTCATGGAGGAGTAGTAATGGACGTCAGGAATCCTTCCAGGCCCTCCGCCGCAGATAACAGCAGGTGAAGGCTGTGAGAATAGGCTTTACCCAATCTTACACTGTTGATCCATCTACCTTCCTCCACATAAAACTCAAATAGATGATTTTGAAGATTTTCTTGGGGAGGTGCCACACCATTTTTACTCTTGGGAGATTTCAATGGGGAGAAACACCTGGGGAGACACTTTTTGCAACCCCCGAGGAAGGGCCTTGGGTTGTTTTTTAAGGGGTGATGCAGTCTTACTGAACAGGACACTCCCACACATTTCCAAAATTTAAACTGGGGCAATCTCCCAATATAGACCCATCAAAGGGTCACCTGTTCCCGTTGGTTCATTTTGCAGGTCATGGAAAACTTGCATGGAATGACACTTTCCAATACTTTTTGGGGGAGGGAATGGTATTTCCCGCCAATGGAGTTCAAATTTTTCCCAAACAAGATAGGCTTTCATTTCCACAAACGGGAAAGTTTTCCTTCCCCCATTTTGGAGAAACCCCCTGCAATTTGTCCAAGAGGTAAGTACTTTGGTTAATTTTTTACTCAAAAAATTAATGGGTGCCTCACATCAAAAAAGTTAAAAGTGGGCTACACAAGCATTAGTATTTTGCGGATTCTTTCACATTTTATTTGGGGGGAGCCGCACAACGCTTCTACGGCTTTTCCGACGTTATTCGTAGGAAACTGATATGGATGTGAAGTTATTTTACGCAACTCCCCCTGTTCTCGGATGTGGACTCGGTTTATAAGCAGCTTCAGAAACTGCACTGGGGTTCAGGTCTACCCTTGGAGTCCCGTATGTGAGAGGGAGAACCCCCCTCTTTATTCACCGGGGGCTACATGAACTGATTTTCTACACGAGACTACAAAGGTTTGGGATTTCCACATCCCGATTGGTTTTTAACCCCCCTTTAGGATAGCCGTCCTAGGGAGGAGAATGAGGGAAATTTTAGAAAACTTAATTAAGTCTCACTCAGGTTTTTAGCTGTTGGAATTCCCCCAATTCCCCCCTTTTGGGAAAACAAGTCGAGCCTGATTTAGCGGAATTGGGAAAGGGGGGAGATCCCAAGCAAAGTCAGAGAGAAATTTCTTCAGCATATTTCTAATTTCCCAAAGGGTCAAGGAATATTACAGATGGTTCGAAAACTGAAAAAAGGGTGGGGTTTTCAGTATGAGCAGAAGGAAGACTGTATCGGGAGTCTTTCAAAAAGCAGCCCCGATTTTGCTGCAGAGTTTCTGCACCTTTCAGCAGTTAAGATACTAAGATTTACGAACCATTCTATTTGAATATTGGCTTCGTAGTGCCTTTCAAGCAATCAAGGCAAAACTCATCCATCCAGTAGTAAGGGGGGTTTAAAATGGCTTGCACTGATGTCAACCGTAAAAAGTAACCCGTGTGGGTGCCAGTGCATGTTGGTATCAGTGGAATGAGCGAGTGATCAGAAGGCCAAGAGCTGCCGCCCAGTTTTTGATGCTCGTTTTCCCCCCCACACACCCACCTGAAACCCACATAAGGAGTTGTCTTCGCAAAAAGGGAAAGGAAAAAAGGAGGCATACCCCCAGAAACAAACTGCGAGACATTAGAGATGACCTTGGCAGTTGGGTGAATAGCATCCACCCTAACCGAAAAGTGGAAGTTGCATATTGGGAAAGGGGAGAGATTTCTTCAAGATATACAGATGGTTCGAAATCTGAAAATGGTGTGGACTTTTGCAGCAGTTAGCAGAAGGAAGCCTCGATCTTCGATGCATTGTTACATTGCCATCCTTGCAGCAATTAAGATGACTAGAGATCTTACGAACCATTCATTTTAAATATATTGTGATCTTTTATGCAATCAAAAGCTTAAACTATCACATCCGTGTGAGGAGGTTCAAGATTTGGTTGTATGTGTCAAATGTAAAAAGATAAAATGTTTGGGTACCGCGCATGATGGTATCAATGGAATGAGCGAGGAAGCCCAAGGCAGTTGCCACTCAGCCCTGTGATGCTTCTTTTACTCTCCCACACGCCGACCTGAAACCCAGCATCAAGAGCTGTCTTCGCGATAAATGGAAAAAAAAAATGGGGCTACCCCTTGAAACAAAATGCGAGAGGACCACTCCCTCCCCGCCCAAAAGTGGAAGTTTTCATTAATAAGACTAAGAAAAACGGGTACACAGGATGACTCATGGGGGATGTAGCTAAATGAAGCACTTTGTGAGGGGTGCCAAGAGGCATTAACGGGCGCACATGTAGTGGGGAAAATGTGAACATTCCAGACCCAAAGACGTACGTATTTTTTCCCCATATTACTGAAAAAATGTAGTGAGGGAGGATTGTCACATAGAGTTTCCTTAGGGAGACTAATATTTTTAATAGAATTGAATTATGCAGAATATTTATGTAATATTTTCACTTAGAACATAATATTTATGCTTTGATTTTTAATATATTTACACTTATTTGTAAGATATTTATTGATAGATTTTTAAAGTTTCAAATTTTAATATTTCTATCTAACAAGTTGTTGGCCGCTAATGAGGTTAACTGTTGACGCGGCAGATAATTTTAAATAATCAATCAATCAATCCCATCAGCAATCAATCCCATTGGCCATTCCCAGAAACAACCATATAACTGCCCAATACACATATGAAGAGCAGTTACGAAGTGGTTCGGTGACCAAAATCACAAGTCTTTCCACGGCCAAGCAAGACATGTAACTCAAACCCGATGAAAAATGTTTAGGCGAATATTGTCAATGTTTGGGAAAATGGCTAATGAAAGAACCTCCTAATAACTAACAGACCATGCTAAACGGGAATGGAAAGTGATACGAAGGAAACCGTGACTTCACATAAGCACACCATCTCTGTCCCGGGGTTTAGACAAGGTTTTCAATAACGATAGATTGTTCTTATTATCAGTATGACTCGTCTTTCTTTTCTACAATTAGTATCGTTTATTCTTTTTACCAATAAACCGACAGTAAAAATACCTTCAAAATGAATAAGTATTCAAACAATTATTCGATTTACTGTATTACCAGGCAAAGAAAAAAAGAAAATATAAATGTATAAACAATTTATGTATGTGTATACTTACTTTATATATGTTATATATTATATATAATATATATATATATATATATATATATATATATATATATTTTTTTTTTTTTTTTTTTTTTTTTTTTTTTTTTTTTTTTTCTTCTTCTTTTGTAAACTACATGTTACATTTTTGCGCGAGGAGGGATTCAAAATGTGTATTAACTATAAAACCAATTATTCTACATAAAACGTTTAACAACTTCAGGATACACGCATTTACAGTCATCTATTTATTCATTGTAGCCATACTACGGTTTTGCCTTCGTTGTTCTAAAACGATAACCTAGTATATTTTCTGTTTATTGCATCAGTGTTTGGATCTGATGAAAAAAAGTCATTTCACCAATTCAGAAACATAGGAAGGCGTTGCCAAGGGCTCTCCCCTATCTCCAGTCCTGGCAAATCTGTCCATGGAATTCTTCGAGTCTGAGCTTCTTCCTTCCATCTCGCTTCGACCGTCAGTCTGGCTGAGGAATGTCGACGACGTCTTTGCTCTCTGGCTTCATGACCCTGCCCTGTTCCCGGATTTCCTGATGCAGCTGAACTCTCTCTCTCCTTCCATCCATTTCAAAGTGGAATGGGAGGTTGACAACAAGTTTCCTTTCTTGGATACCCTAGTCCATCGCTCTTCTGACCCCTTCTTCTCCATATACAGGAAGCCTATGCACAGTGGTATGTACATACAATTCTTCTCATACCACCCTCTCCATGTTAAGAGAGGTGTTGCCACCTCACTGTTCCTTTGCGCCCTCCGCATCTGTGACCCCAGTACCTGGATGGAGAGATCGCCTTCTTACGTCGCTCATTCTCCAAACTGGGCTACCCCAGGTCATGTTCTTGAGGCTGCATTATCTAGGGCACGGCGTACCTTCTACCACGACTCTCCTCCTAAAGAGACTCCTCACCTGCCCATCCTCAGCCTGCCCTACACTGAGGAGATCTACTCTCTCCATCGCCCTCTTCACCCTCTCAACTGTAGGCTGATCTTAAGCCAGGTGAACACTCTCCGTCGCAAACTGGTCCATACCAGACCCCTTCTACCTCGAAGGTGGGCACCTATGCTGTTCCTTGTGTCTCCTGTGACAAGCAGTAATTTGGCGAAACAGGCGCCAGTCTTACCTAGCGTCTGTCTCAACATAAGTACGCTGTATCCAGCACAACACAACAATGCCCTCTTTTGCCACCAGTGGGATACTGGCCATCAGATGGAGTGGTGAGCGACGCGGATTGTCTTTCCTTCCGCTGATGTCCACTCCCGCAGACTGGTGGAATCTTCCCTTATAAAGCTGCTGCCTAATTTCAACTTGAACAGTGGCTTTTCTCCTGCTGATAGTCTCCTTGCTTCCCATATCCTCTGCCGTCTCCCGTATACCGGCCACCCGGTGAATAGTCCGCCCGATCTTCCAACCTGAGCTGATCTCCCTCTGCTTCTGATCGTCTGTCCTCTCCTGCCCCGTGTTACCGCGTTGCCTCTCCTCTCTCTCTTTTATACCCCCTCCTCTCCCTTTCCTCTTCAGACATGAGGATGGAATCCAGGTGGATTTCGAAACTGTAATCTCATTTTCAATAAATCTAGTTTTTGTATTGTGTGTTTTTCTTCCATTGTATCAACACGGAAGAGTGTTTTTGTATATATATATATATATATATATATATATATATATATATATATATATATATATATATATATATATATAAATATTATATAATATATATATATAGATAGATATAAATATATATATATAAATATTATAAATATATAAAATAATATATAATATATATATATAATATATATATATATATATATATAAAATTAATATCTTATAAGATATATATAATATATATATTAATATATATAATATTTTAATATTATATAAACATAATATATATATATATATATATATAATATTATATATATTATATTTATTTTATATATATATATATATATTTATATATATCATCATCATCATCATCATCCTCAGCCTGAATCAGTCCAGTAGGACGTAGGCGTCTCCCAATCTTTTCCAACTTTGTCTGTCTTTTGTTTCTTTATATTATCTTTATATTATCTGTAACCCAGTGTGTTACTTTCTTTGTCCATCTGTTGTTCTGTCTCCGATGTATATGACCTGCCCATTGCCATTTTCTCTTTTTGATACTCACAAAAGCACTTTACTTTTGTTTGATCCCTGATCCACGTCGCCCTCATCCAATTCCCAGCATCATTTTCTCCATCCCTCTCTGGGCACTTATTAGTTTCCTCTCCAGTAATTTGTCTTTAGTCCATGTTTCGGATCCATAGGTCAAAACTGGTGGGACACATTGGTTGAAGAGTTATCTTTTTAAACATAACGGCAAGGAGCCTCTTCGTAAGCTACTGTTTCTGGCGAAGGTGCTCCAGCCTAGACTGATGCATCACTTTATTTCCTCTTCGCCAGATGTGTTTGTCTGCACGAGCCCTACGTATATATACTTGTCCATTACCACTAGCATTTCGCCTTGTACATGTATCTGTGCGAACTGAACTCTACTGTTGATCATGATCTTTTTTTTTTTTCATCCTAAGTCCAATTTTCAGACTTTCTCTGTTCAGATCGTTTATTAATTGCTGCATTTCATTTGCAGATTCACTGAAGAGAACAATATCATCTGCAAATCTTACATTGTTTAAGTATTCGTCTCCTGTTTTGATTCCCTTTCCGTTCCATTCTAGCTATTTGAATAAATCCTCAAGACAAGCTGTAAACAGTTATGGTGAGATAGTATCGCGCTGTCTAACACCTTTTTTAATTGGTATTTTGTTGTTTTCCGTGTGGAGCTTGATGGTTGCTGTCCCATCTTTGTATATAAATTCTAGCATTTTACAATACACTTCCTGTACTCCCTGTCTTCGGATAGCATCAAGTACTACTGGTATATGTACAGAGTCAAATGTCTTTCGTAATCGATGAATGCTATACACAGGAGTTTCCTATATTCGTTTATTTTTTCTTTTATTTGGGTAAGCGTGAGGATGTGGTATGTTGTTGAGAATCCACTACCAAAGCCTCTTATTCTCTAGGCTGGTTAGAATCCAGACTGTCAGTGATGCGAGTTGTGAATAGTTTGTAAATAACTGAAAGGAGGCTTTTTGGTCGGTAGTTTTTTAGATCCTTTCTGTCCCCTTTTTTATGTATCAAATTAATTGTTGCATTTTCCAGGCTTTCGGAGTATTCCCGTTGATAAGGCATTTGTTAAAAAGATTGGCTTGTTTCACTGTTGCAATTTCTCCTGCACCTATTATAAGGTTTATACTATTTTATTCTAGCTGTAGTTACCGAATTTGCTTCTATCTGTGGCTGTTCATTTGAGTTGTATAGATATCTGTAAAAGTCTTCCACTTTTCTTATGATTTATCATGTCATTATGTCACTTCTCCATTTGGTTTATTTATTGTATACAATTGATTTCTCCTTATTCCGAGTCTCCTTTTACCTGTTTTCATTCTAGTACCTGAGATCACTGTTTCATTTATTATTTAAGTATTGAATTTCCGTACATCTTCCATCTTCTTTTTATTTATAGTCTT
>NC_051403.1:1152442-1167442 GCF_015228065.2 Penaeus monodon | reverse complement strand
GGGAGATTTCCCATTTCTTCTTAGCCTCCTTCTTCTCCGTTATTGCCCGTTGTACTTCATCACTGAACCACCAAGTTTCTTTATCTTTCCTGATCTTTCCACTAGTTTCTCCTAAAATCTTATTTTCTGCACGTATCACAAATTCCGCTGTTTCATTCCACCTAGAGTTTAGATCTTCAATTTCTTGGCTAATTTGCCAGAGTACTCTCTTTTTGAACTCCTTTCTTCTCCTGATCCTTCAATCTATGCCATTTGATATTCTTGATATGTTGGTTGGTCACGGGATCACCTGGTATTACCTTACAATTTATTATCTCAACCATATTTCTCCTACGATACAAGAGGTAGTCTATTTGGCTAGCTCTTCATAAAAATAGTGTTACTGATAACCATATCGTTAGAGATGGCAAAATTAATAACACGTTCTCCATCCTCATTTTCCTCATCATAACACATCCCTCCGTGCACTCGGCTGATATCATCGGATCCTCTCCCAACATGCCCATTTAAGTCTCCACTGATAACACATCTTTCGTCTTCAGCAACCTCCTCAAATTCATCCTGTAGTGTTATCCAAACTCATCCTCTTTATCATCGGTGCAACTCGTCTGAGGGGCGTACACACTAAATATGTTGATCTCAAACTCCTCAAGAGCCAACTTTATCCACAAAATTCTATCCTTTTTAATATTCACGTCCGCAACTGCACTCTTAAATTTTTCCCATACTATTATTCCAACACCATTTCTTTTGTCCAAATTTGCACTTCCATAGATTAACTTGTATCCATCTCCCAACTCTTTCAACTTATTGCCACTCCATCTAGTTTCCTGCACACACACTTTCCTTCTCCGCATCAACTCTTCCTCGGCCAGTCATATTTCCTACATTAATTGTCCCAATCCTCAGCTTTTGAGCTCCCCTCTTCGGCCGCACCCACTCTTGATGCAGTAGCCCTCGCTTTTCCACAGATTTATGGCGATGTTTCTGTGGGCCTCTTCTGGATGGCATCCTAGCATTGGAGTCATAATTTGAAACACTCATTTTCATAAAGGTTTTGGTAGTGGTTTTTATGGGTGGATGCCCCTCCTAAACCCAACCCTCTCCCTTTATCTGGGCTTAGGACCGGCACCGAGTTGAGCTGGCTTGCTCCCCCAATGGCTTGGAGAAGGCCCTGGCGTTTGAGGGGGCTGGGCGAGGAGAGAGCAGGCGCAGCAGACGGGGACTAGTGGACAGCGCATGAGAGAACTCTTGTATGGATGCGGTCTGAGGGGGAGGGGGAGACGGTGTCGCGGGGGGGGCTTGCGGCGACGGCGCGCGGAGATTCCGGGTCAGCGTCCACTTCCCGCTCGCATTGATCTCCTCCAGCCTGTCCTTCCTTGACTATCAGCGAGCCATAGTTGAAATAAGCGAATTTTCCTTCTCATCTTGCATGGTAGCTCTCCATTTGTTGCCGTCTTGCTGCTATGGTGCCGGGAAACGGAAAACTGTTTCTCTCTCGGCGTAGAACGAGAACTTGGCGACGATGTCCCTCAGGCGCGTCTGGTAGGTTGCCAGCTTCCCAACTCTATGCATGTGCTCAAATGCGGGACTTACATTCAGCTTTTCCCTCAGAAGCTTTGCAACTTTCACCTGGCACTGCTCCCAGTTCTCTTGAGGGTCATCTGCAATGCAACAAATCCGAAGGTTGTTACGGCGGCCTTGATCGTCTTGGTAGTCAAGCCGTTCATCGATTTCTTTGAGTTCCGACTTGAGGTGATTGTTTGACTTTTAGTTATCATCGACCCATGAGTCAATCTTGTGTGCCTGATTCTTAGTATCGTTAATGCAACTTCCACTTTTCGGTTGGGATGGATGCTAGTCACCCAACTGCCAAGATCATCTCTAATATCTCGTAGTTTGTTTCTAGAGGTATGAATTCCATGGTTCCTTCCATTTATCACGAAGACAACTCCTGATGCTGGGTTTCAAGTCGGTGTGCGGGAGAGGAAAACGACAACTGCCTTGGCCTTCTGATCAGCTCGCTCATTCCCAATGATACCAACATGCGCTGACACCCAACACAGAGTTATCTTTTTACGTGTTGACATCAGTGCAAGCCAATCTTGAACCTCCCTCACTATTCCCCCCTAACGGAAGCCGCCTTGCCGCGGTGGGGGGCTTGAGGTCCCAATGATCTGGTGAGCCGGACCAGAGGGTACCCATACTGGAGGGGTCACCAGTGAGGGATGAGACAAAATGGCTTCCTGGTGCACCAAGGCCTATGAGAGGGGATGGTGTGCCCACCCCTGGTTCATTCCATCTTGGACCGGGGAGAGCTCTCCCACGTGTGTTTGCCGTGCGTGGCATCCCGTATTGCCAGGAGACAGGAGTCCTGGAGGTTGAGCGATGCTGTACACTGCGCCCTGCAGCTTGCAACACACCTCTTTGGTCCTTTATTCTGGTTAGACGGGTAGCTTGATAAAGGGCCCGGGTCAAGTCAATCGGCTGGTCAAATATGGCTAGGGTCAAGCAGGCACTATTCAGCGGTAGCGCATAGGTCCCGCGACTTCCCATCAGTACTGTAATAGGGCTGCGTATATTTCCTCATTACCCCTGGGGCTTTTGGGGAGATTTAAACCCCAAAACTATAGCTTCCCCTCGTTGGATCCATGGTGGGGGGGGGGGTGAGGAAATGAAGAATTCAAATTTGTATGAGTACTACAAATTTACAAAGATCTAGCTCTCACCCTGACGACCTGCGCAGCCCCTCGACCATTCTCTCTGGAAAATCACATGTTGTCACTCTGGAACCTTTTCCAGCTTCCAAAGGGCAAGAATGGGAATCGTAATGGTTCCGGGCTCCCAAACCAGGTAAGAAGGGGAAAAGTCCTCCTCAATCCATAAGGAGATCTACCTGGTAAATATGAAAGCATTCATATAGTAAGTACTAGTAGTAAAGGGACCATTGATGGTGTATCAATCATGGATTTGACATTTTTGAGGTTCATCGGAAAATAGTTGAAGTATGTCAACGGATCCTCGCATCACCTCACAGTGAGATGGTGGGCCTGATATTTGAGGTTTCGTCACCAGACGAGAGTGCCCGTCGCGTGCGATATGCAACATTCTTGGGACTCAAGTTTCATGCTCTCCTCAAAAAAAACCCCTCAATCAGTGAAAAGGGAATTGTTTTTTCCGAGACCTGAAGGGGTATTCTGAGAAGAAACTGTTAGAGGAACTATAGAATTTTAATGTAGTGGCAATAAAACTTTTTAAGAAAAATTTGATAGTTTTGAACAGTCGACACCAGCTCTTCTTCTAACTTTAACACTTAGTCTCCAGAATCGGTTAAGTTAGCATGGTACCACCTAAAGGGTTTAAAGCCATATGTGCCCAACCCTATGCGGTGCTTCCACTGCCACGGTTATGGGCATGGAGCCAAATCTTGCCGTTTTAAAGAAAATGGCCAACCAAGAGTATGTGTAAGGGTGGTACAAGAGGTCATAAAGGGAGATGACAACTGTCCAGGTCAATATGCTGTTACACTGCAAAGAGGCTCAGAAGCTTCTTCAAGCAGTGTAAAAGGTAAGATTTGAAAAGGAAGTATTGGTAATAAGGAGCAAGGAGAAAGTTAGTTTCCAGAGGCAATGCGAGTCCCCGTGTGTATTTGCACAGCCAGGTAAGTCTTTGCTTCTTCTAGCCCATCCTCCTTCCCACCAAACCTCCCCCACCAATGCTTCTTACAACACACACTTTGCCACATCCTTTAACCCTCAGTTCGCAAATTGTTTGACACTGCTCTGGTGAGTTGTTCCACCAAAAACGGAGAAGGAGTGAGGGGTTCTATTGAGGAGACTCCTCCTCCCAAGTAAGGTCTTTAGAGCCAACATTTAAGGCTCCAGAGGCCTCAACAATGACAGCTCCAGCTGCCACCACATCCACAGGGGCCTCTACTGCTAGGCAGAATGCCCTTGAAGTAAAGGCTCAGGCACGCCCTTTGCCCAGGCAAAGGAATCCTGAACCTGTGCAAAAGACCAGCTGCCACATCCACAGGGGCCTCCGCTGCTAGACAGAATGCCCCTGAAGCAAAGGCTCAGGTCAGTTTTTGTCCAGGCAAAAAAAACCTGAACCGTCCAAGGGAAAACCCTGTGGAAACTAGTTCCACAGGTAAACAAACCTTTAAAAAGGTACTCCCAGGATATGGAAAGGGACAGCTTAAAGGTGTGAGGCAAAACCTTGACCACAGGTGCTGCCCAAACCCCTTATGAAGAAAAATATAAAGAACTGGATATCCTAATGCAATGGAAACTGTCAGGGAATTCATCCCAAAATGGGGAGAACTGCAAACATCTGATAGCTTCAATAATCCACTCTGGTAGCTACAAGAGATTATGACCAGGGAAAAATGTACCATTTCCCTGAGAGGATTCCAAGTTCAAGCCCATTATGGGACCTTTGACAATGGACCTCATGGAGGAGTAGCAGTTATGGTACGTCAAGGTATTCCCTTTCAGGCCATCCACCTGCAGAAAAACACTGCAGGTGAAGGCTGTGAGAATAGGTTGACACGACCTTACACTGTTGCATCCATCTCCCTTTCCTCCACATAATCTGAACTTAATGATTTGGAAAATCTACTTGAGCAGTTGCCCCCATCCATTTCTACTTTTTGGAGATTCAATGGTCGGCATCACCTTTGGGGAGACACTTTGTGCAACCCTCGAGGAAGGGCCTTGGAGTCCTTGCTCCTAAGAGTAGAGCAGTTTTATTGAACAGTAAACACTCCCACACATTTCCAAATTCAAAACTGGGACATTCTCCAATATAGACCTGTAAATTTGTCTCACCTGATTCACAGATGAATTTCACTTGGCAGGTTATGGAAGATCTTAACATGGAAGCGACCTTTTTCCAATACTTTTGGAGGAGGTGAATGGTATTCCACCCAATGGAGTGCAGAGATGGCGACTTGAACATGCGGACTGGAATCTTTTTAGATAAACCTGCAGTATTGCATGGACTGTGAATGATTTCCAGAGTGTTCAAGATGCTGTTAATCACTTCACATCACGAATTCACCTTGCAGCAGAAGCATCCATTCCGGAAAGTAGCGGCCATTACCGTCGACCTCCAATACCATGGTGGTCTGATGAATGCCAACAAGCTGTCAGAGCAAGAAAAGCTGCATTAAGGCAGTTGAACGATCCCCCAGTGATGTAACCTTGATCCATTACAAAAAGACCCAAGCTAAGGCCAGGCGAGTGCTAAAAGAGGCCAGACGGACTTCATGGAGACAGTATGTCTCCTTGATTAACTCTGGGACCCACTTAGCATGGGTATAGGACAAGGTGCGTAAGATCGCTGGAAAGAGCACATCACTGTCTCCACCTGCTTTGAAGATTGATGGCATAATCATCACAGATAAAAAAAGATGTTGCTAATAAGCTAGCTAAATCCATGGCAGAGATCTCCTCTGGAGCATCTTACACTGCCCGATTCTCCACTCTTCGGGCTGAACAGGAACGACACCCAGTGTCGTTCTTCAGTAGGACTACAGCAGAACTTCCATACAACTTGCCATTTTTGCGCAAGGAGATGGACTCTGCTTTGCAGCTCTGCCATAAGACTGCCCTACGAAGTGACGATATTCCTACCAAAGATTCTCACTTACCAGAGAGCTCCCAGAAGTTCTTGTGGAAACCATTCAATAGGATATATAGGGAGGGTACAGTGCCACCCACATGGAAAGAGTCTATTATCATTCCTGCCTTAAACCTGGCAAGGATATTCCACACCAGGAAATTACGGGACCAATTTCCCTCACCAGCGGCATCTGCAAGCTGATAGAGAAAATGGTAAACTTCAGGTTGACATGGCTGCTAAAAAAGGAAAACGTGCTGACTCCATATCAATATGGGTTTAGAAGATTGAGATCGACCACAGATGCACTTTTAAGGATGGAAATCTATACAGAATTCCTTCGCACAGCGACGTCACATGTTAGCAGTCTTCTTTGACCTTGAAAAGGCTTATGATACTACTTGGAAGCGTGGCATACTCAAGAAGGTGTATGACATTTGGTTTTAAGACGAGCATTACCTACCTTCATACAAAACTTCCTTGCTAACAGGAAATTAGAGTTGGGTGGGAAACAGTTCTCTAACCTGGAAGATCAGCTGGAAGGGGTCCCCCAGGGGAGTGTCTTTAAATGTGACCCTGTTTTCCATTGCTATAAATGACATTGTAAAAGGTTTTTCCAAGTTCTGTCTCATTTTAATCTGTATGTGGATGACTTTACACGTACTGCTCTGGAGAAGCTTTCAGGTTGTGCAAGGACACATGCAGACTGCAATAAATCAGGTTGTACAGTGGAAACATATCATGGGTTCAAATTTCCCAAGCAAGACTTTGGGTAAGCATTTCCACAAACGAGGAATATTCCATCCTTCCCTCTATTTAGGAGCAAACCCACTGCAATTTGTCCAAGAGGTGAAGTCTAATTTTTGACTCAAGGTTTGCGTGGGTGCCTCACATCAAACAGTTGAAAGTAAAGGCTTCAAAAGCACTTAGTATTTTGCGGGTTCTTTCACATCTATCTTGGGGTGGAGACCGCACAACGCTTCTGCGGCTTTACCCTGTGCTTATTCGTAGTAAGCTTGATTATGGATGTGAAGCTTATTCATCTGCAACTCCCACTGTTCTGTGGAGTCCCTGTATGCTGAGATTGGAGAACCACCTCTTTCATTACACCGAGAATACATGAACCTGATTTACTACACGAGACTACAAAGGATTCCAGGATCTCCTACATCCAGATTGGTTTTCAACCCCCTTGAGGATAGCCGATCCTATGGTAGGAGAATGAGGAATCTTGTGGAAGATCTTAATTTAAATCTCTCTAAGGTTCTGGCAGTTGGAAAATTTCCCCCAAATTTTCCCCCTTGGGGCAATCAAGTCAAGCTGGATTTAGTCAGAAGTGCGAAAGGGGTGAGATCCGAAGCAGAAGTCCGAGAGAAATTTCTTCAGCACATTCTGAATACAGGGGATGAGATGCAATTTATACAGATGGTTCGAAATCTGAAAATGGCGTGGGTTTTGCAGCAGTGAGCAGAAGGTTGACTGCATCTGGCAGTCTTTTTCTAGCATCCTCGATCTTCACTGCAGAGTTACATGGGCCCCCTTACAGCCCGTTAAGATGGGCTAGAGAATTTACGAACCATTCTGTTGTGATAAAATTTTGACTCTCGTAGTGCCTTGCAAGCAATCAAGAGCTTAAACTCATCAATCAGTAGTGAGGGAGGGTTTAAGATTGGCTTTCACTGATGTCAACACGTTAAAAAGATAACTCTTGTTGGGTGCCAGGCATGTTGGTATCAGTGGGAATGAGCGAGCTGATCAGAAGGCCAAGGCAGCTGCCGCTCAGCCTTGTGATGCTCGTTTTCCTCTCCCACACACCGACCTGAAACCCAGTATCAGAAGATGTCTTCGTGATAAATGGAGGGAACAATGGAGGCATACCATTAGAGATGACCTTGGCAGTTGGGCGACTAGCATCCATCCCAACCGAAAAGTGGAAGTTGTATTAACAAGACTAGGAATCGTGCACACAAGACCAATGAGGGCTAAAAGTCAAGCACTTTGTGAGGGATGCCAAGAGGCATTAACGGTCGCACATGTAGTGGGAAGATGTGCAACATTCTCAGACAAGACGTATGTACTTGTGTCCCCCATATACACTGAAAAATGTATTGGGGGAGGATTGTGATATAGAGAGTTTTATTAGTTTCCTTTTTTTAACAGTAGGTTCATGTTTGAGCCGCCGTGGTCACAGCATGATACTTAATTGTAGTTTTCATGTTGTGATGATATTGGAGTGAGTACATGATAGGGTCCCCAGTTCCCTTTTCCACAGAGAGTGCCGATGTTACCCTTTTAGGTAATCATTCTCTCTATTTATCCGGGCTTGGAACCAGCACTGACTTGGGCTGGCTTGCCTACCCAGGGGCTAGGTAGGCAATCGAGGTGACGTTCCTTGCCCAAGGGAACAACGCGCCGGCCGGTGATTCGAACCCTCGAACTTGGATTGCCGTCGTGCCAGTCTTGAGTCCGATGCTCTAACCACTCGGCTACCGCGGCCTATATTAGTTTCCTTAGGGAGACTAATATTTTCAATAAAATCTAATCATGCATAATGTTTATGCATAATTTTATACACTTAGAACATGATATTTATGCTTTGATTTTTAATATATTTATTGTTATTTGTAAGATATTTATTGATAGATTTTTAATAGTTTTAAATATTTTAATGCCGAATGCCTTGTTAAATAAAAAAAAAATTAACAAGGCATTCGGCCATAAAGACCTTAGCTGTTGACGCGGCAGATAATTTTAAATAATCAAATCAAATCACGGGCGCAAGTTACATGGACGTCCTTGAAGGCGTTTTGTTGCCCAGTTAGAACTCAGGCTTTCCTCGAAACTTAACTTTTTTTTTTTTTTTTTTTTAAGATAACAGTCCCATTTACACAGCAAACGTGCTGAAGGCGTGGTTTCGGTAACGCCCCGAGATTGTTGTGTTGCCACATCCACCTAAATCGCCAGATTTTAAATGTCATAGTACATGTTTGGGCAAGAGAGTCCACGCACTGGATATGGAGTCATCCAAAATGCATTGCATGCTTAGGATCGATTGTGTAGCGATGAAGGGCAAAAGGTGGCATCGATGCTACTACGTTTGGAGGGAGTTTGGGCGGCAGGGGAAGGGAATATAAATTGTTGAAGTTAAAAACCCGTATTATTTTCCTCTTAATCAGCATACTGTCATATTAAATAACAAATATATATTATAAAGAAAATTATGCTAATATTTGAACTTCCTTATATTCGGAGAGGGCAGCACAAAAAAAAAACATGGAAAATAAAAATTTGAAAACATGACTACTTATTTGCATACAGCGACAAATAAAAAAAGACGAAATGCTGAATACCAGATTTGGAATTTTCCATATATAAAAACAATGTAATTCTAAGAGCGGCATTGTGTAAGTAAAATGTTTCGAAATGTTCCCCACACACATAAACAAAGTGACGTCGCCCCGTCGGAAAAGGAAATGGAAACTATAGGAAAAAAATTAAACTTATTTTTGCTTATGCCCAAAATAGGGCGTTTAAAAATGGTAGACATTTAGAAATAAATATTACATAGTCTTATTTAAAATGTTCTCCTGAACTTCAACATATATATATATATATATAATATATATATATATATATATATATAATAATATATATATATATAATATAAATTAATATATATATATATCTTTCCTTACCTCTGAACTGCTAGAAATATAAACTTCAACGAAAATGTATCTTGTCACCGCTATCTTTATGTTCTTATAACGTTGCTTTTTACTCGTTTGTTCTTTTCTTTTTTACTCCCACATTTTTTGCCCTCGATATTATATAATATATATTTTATTTTAATATATATATATATATATAATATATAATAATATATATAATATATAATATAATAAAAATTTTAAAATATACAATTATAAAACAATTATAGGGAAATATATAATATATATATATTTTATATATAAAATATAATATATATATATATATATATATAAAATATATATATATATATATATATTATTATTTTAATATAAAATATATATAATTATAATATATATATATATATTAAAATATATATATATATATATTTTAATAATATATAACCCCACAGATTATGTATTTCACATACAAATAAGGGAAATTTCTTGTTTAAAAATTAAGTTTTTCCCCCTATTAATTGGTGAAAAGGGGTAAAAAAAATTACTAAATTGTACATTTCCGTGAGTTATAACTTAGTACAACAGGAAAACAAAAGAAATGAAAAAATAACTTTAGACAGCGAAGAAAAAATCGAGTAATAAATAAAAAAAAGTACACAAAGGAACGTTTTCGCTAATCTTTATAACAATCCCGAGAATTCAAGAAGTATGCCATAATAAATTTTTCCGATTAAATTTACTGGCTCGTCGCATTTGAAATTTGAAAAAACAAAGTGTGCCCCCGGGGGGGGAAAGCTTTGGGCCGCCCCCCGTGTTATTGTCTTTTTTTTTGTTTTTGAAACCCCAAATATGTTGTGTGTGTGTTGTGTGGGGTGTGTGTGTGTGGGTTTGTGTGTGGGGTGTGTGGGTTTGTGTGTGTGTGTGTGTGTTGTGTGTGTGTGTGTGTGTGTGTGTGTGTGTGGGGTGTGGGGGTTGTTGTGTTGTGTGGGTGTGGGGGTGTGTACGTTTTGCGGGGTGATGTCCCGTGTACGTGTGGTGGGGTGGGTTGTGTGCCCATTTGTACACTTTTGTGCACAAACACAAAAAATATTAAAAAAAATATATCTATGTGTGTTAAAAGGGATTTGGTTTTCATTTGAAAATTGCGTATTTTTTCGTTGCGCTCCGGTAACAAAAGCGTATTTAATGTCTGGAAAACGGTTTTAAATTTAAAATAGAAAATTAATGATGGCCAAAAATCTGGGAAAAACCCCAACCCACAGTAAAATGTTTACGACCCGGGAAACGCAGAGGGCGAGAATCAGAACCGGAAATTTAAGACCTTGCTAAAATTATCCTTTGGCCGTAATTCTCTTTAAAGACCCCTTGCCCCAATAACAATCAAAAAAGCTTTAACTAAAATAGCCCCAGGTGCCTGTGTAAAAAAAGGGAAAGTAACGCAGCATATTTAAAAAAATCTGTTGAAACCCAAACGAAACATGGTATATAAAGGATTTTAAATTTAAACTTTTTTAATATGAAGCTTTTCATTTTAAAACATCGAGAGCAGGGTTTTAAAAATGAAAGGGAAAACAGGGGCTTTTAAAAGGAAAATGGAGAAAATAAAAAAAAAAATTTTAATTTTTCCCCCATTAAAATTAAAAGTTACGGAATGTTTATATTTTATATATATATATTATATATATATTATAATATATAATAAAATATATATATAATTATATATATAGGTATATTTAAAATTCCCAATATATATATAAAATTAAATATAAAAATATTATATATATATTTTTAAAAATATATATATAATGAAATATATTTTAAGAATAGTATTTTATTTTAAATATATATTAAATATATTTATATAAAATTTTAATATTATAATATATATATATATATGTGAATAAAATATATATATATAGGGGAGAGAGATAGATAGATAGTAGATAGATAGATAAAAGGGATAGATAGATAGTAGAAGAAGATAGAAGAAGATAGTAGAAGATAGATAGATAGATAAAAAGGGGATAGATAGAAGATAGATAGATACTACATATATGTATATTTTAAAATTTTATATTATAATATATATATATAAAATATATATATATTTTTATTATATATATATATATATATTTTATATATATATATATATATATTGCATATATAAAATAATATATTTTAATATTTTATAAAATTTTTTTATATATAAAATATATATATATATATAAAATTATTATTAATATATAATATATATTTTATATGTGTGTGTGTGTGTGTTGGTGTGGTGTGGGTGTGGGGTGTTTGTTTTGTGTGTGTGGTGTGTGTTTTGGGGTGTGTGTGTGTGTGGGGGTGTGTGTGTGTTTGTGGGTGTGTGTGTGTGTGTGTGGTGAAAAAATATGTATAAAAGAAACCCCCAAAACACACACCCCACACACAAAAAAATTATTATTTTAATTTTAATATATATAAAATTTATATAGATATATAATATATTTTTATTTTTATATAATTTTATTTTATGTATTTATATATAATATTTTATATCGATATATATATAAATTTATATATATATATTTATAAAATATATATATAAAATTATATATATACCACAAAAATTTTAATATATATATATATATATATATATATATATATTATATATCTATATATATATAAAATATATAAAATTTTAAAATTAAAATAATATTTTTATTTTGTATATAATAAAATATAATAAAATTATATATATATATATATTATTATAATATATAATATAATTTATATATATAAAATAATAAAATATTTTAAATGATATTTATAATATTAATATATATATATAAAATATTATATATATTATATATATATATAATAATATATAATTTTTATAAAATATATATTTTATATATATTTTATATATAATAAAAAGTGTGTGTGCTTGGGGTGTGTGTTTTTTTTATGTGTATGTGTTTGGGGGGGTTTGGGGAGGGTAGGGTGTGATTATTTTTTTGTGTTTGTGGGGGGGTATGTTGTAACTATCTATCTATCTTTTAAATCTATCTATCTATCCCCTCTCCCCTCTCTTCTCTCCCCTCTCTCCCCTCTCTCTCTTCTCCCCCTCTTCTATAATTTTATTAATATTTTATTTTATAGATATATATTTTTATATATTTTATTTGTGTGTGTGTGGGGGTGTGGGGTGTGTGTGTTTTGTGTGTGGTGTGGTGTGGTTTGTGGGGTGTTTTTGGTGTGTGGGTGTGTGTGTGTGTGGTGTGAGTGTGAGTGTGCTTGTGTTTTTTGTGTGTGGGTGGTGTATTTTTTTAATATAAAAATTATATAATATATATATATATATATATTTTAATTAAAATATTTATAAATTTTATTTATTTATTTTTTTATTTGTGGTGTCTGGTGTAAGTGTGTGTGTGTGAGTGTGTGGAGTGTGTGTGGTTTGTGTATGTGTGTTGTGTATGTATAATTATACATAATATATTTATTTTAAAATATTTTATATATATATATATATATAAAATTATATATATATTATAAAATAAAATTTTATATAATATATATAAAATATTTTAATTATATATAAAATATATATTTTATTATAAATTATATAATATAAAAAAATTTTTCTGTGAGGAAAATATAAAATTTAAAACCCCCAAACACACACCCAAAAAAACCACACACACCCAAAACACATAAACACAACACCAAAAACACCAAACACACAACACACACAAAAACCACACACACACACACACACCCCCACCACAAAAACAAAAAAAACCACACACAACCCCACACATATATATATATATTTTATATAATATAATTTATATATCCCCCCTTAAAATTTTAATATATAAAAATTTTAATGGGATAATGGGATAGATAATAGATAGGAAAAGATAGATAGATAGATAGAAAAGATAGAAGATAGACACATCCCATACAACAAACAGAGGTGTGTGTATAAAAAATATATATATATTTTAATTTTATATATTAAAAATTATAATATTATATATAATAATTATATATATATTATATAAGTTAAATATAGTTTTATATATATATTAATATATATAATTAATATTCAAATATATATAAAAAATATATATTTTTTTTTATAATATAATATATAATTTTATATAAAATTTTAATATATAATATATATTATATTATGTATTATTCCCATTTTTACATATATATTATATTTTCCTATAGAAAATAGATAGATAAAATAGATATTCTAAAATCACATACAAACAACACAAAACATGCCTGTGAATAATAGATAAGTAACGCGCATACTCAACTAATTTTTGCAACCACTGTAAAATGGTATAAAAAAGGGGATATTGGGAAATTTTTAATATGAAGTCTTTTCATATTAACATCGAGAGCACTTGTTTTTTAAAAATAAAGGGAACAGCGGCAAAAGGGGGAAAAAGGTTTGTAAAAAAGAAAAAATTTCATTTTTCCCCATTATTCCCTTACAAGTTACGGAAGTATTTTAAAATTATAATGTAAAATTTAATATATATTTTATATATATATATATATATATCATTATATTTTAAAATATATATAAATTTTACCATAAAATATATATAATATTTAATATATAAATTTTAATAAAATATTATATAATATTTTTATATTATATAATATTATATATATATAAAATATGTCGGGGGACAGTTTAACCGTTTTTCGAAAAACCAACGCGAGGAGGGGAGGGGCACCACCGGGTCGAAAACATCAAAAAAAAAGAACTTTACAGGAGGGTGGGAACGAAGCCCCAGAAGCTAGGGGTTCCAGTTTTGAAAAAAAGGAGGGGGAAACAAGATAAAGACCCATGACGTAAAAACTAAGCACAGACAACAAAAGGGTTTAGAAGCCAGAATACGAAAACAACTATTTGGAGATGATCACTAGATTTTACACAATATTCAAGTGGGGATCAAGAAAATAACAGGAAGGTAGATAGCCCAAAATTTAAAAAGTGATAAATACAGTGTTGTAAATTTGGGACATAGAAAAGTCCTGCCCGCAGAATTTTTCGAATAAGTAAGGGGAAAATTATAATTATTTCATGAAACTGCTTTAAGGGGGGTGACAGGAAAAGGGGCCCCCCTAAAAAAAACGGGGGGGGGGGTTTTAAAAAAAAAAAACGGGGGCAGACAGACCAACGGAGGGGGTAGGAGTTTTGGGGGTTGGGGTTTTTAAAAATCATCCCTGGTAGCACCTTGCAGCCAGGGCATTTGGGTTCCCTTTTTGGGTAAGCCCTATTGGAAACAATTTTTAAAATGTCTTTGTCTAAGGGGGAAATGGTGGACGGGGGAAAGTGTATGGAAAATGTGTATTAAGTAGTTTTAAGTATTTTTGATGATGAGACTATATAAAGGACCAAGAATTGTATCGACTAAGTTCAGTTTAGAAGTAAAAATAATAATGGAATGATTTTAGATTTTATTTTAAAATTTGAAGAAGATATAATTGAAGGGGCAATTTGATTTGGGAATTTTAAGTGTACTGAATATTGAGGGTTTGCATAGAGAGTAAGGAATTAATGATTTTTTTTTAAAGGGGTTCAGCTCTCCCGGGAAATGTGGGCTTTAAAAGTGATGATGATTGTTAATTTCCGGTAGAGCGTAAGAATAAGGGTTTTTGTTTTGTATGTAATCATTAAGTATTTTCCCAG
>NC_051403.1:1106604-1114104 GCF_015228065.2 Penaeus monodon | reverse complement strand
TCGTGGTAGTAGAAAGCGTACATTATTTTATATTAAAATTGTTGCTGTTTTTTGTTGTTGTTGTTGTTGTTTGTTGTTATTGTTTTTGTTATTAAAATTATTATTTTAAAATTCATCATTATTTTTATTATCATTATATTATTATTACTATTATTTTATTTTTAAATTAACCAAAACAATTAGTACTATTCTAAAGAAAAAAAAAAAAAAGATAAGCTATAACAAAAAAATCAATGTTAATAATCTTTATTTAACCTGTGATCAAATGGGACCCCAAAAAACGTACCTAACCAATTAACGCAATGCCACCCCTCTCTCTCTGCAGAGGGATAAAAAGGTCGTTCCCCGGGGCCCGCTCAGAAGACGGGGCTCCCCGAAATGGCCCCCATTCCGCGTTTATTCGTTCGGGGATGGGCAAACTTCTGTTCTAAGAACCGTGCAAACATTTTTTCAATTTTTTAAAAAACGCAAGCACTTTTTTTTCTGACCATAGTTAAAAAACTAAAATCTAATTTGTTATTAAAAAGTTTTTTTTTTTAATGGTATTAAAATAGTTTAGTGCTATTTGCTTAAACCAAAATTATTTCATACTCCTACCCCACAACATAACACCACCCACACGCCACAAAACACACACACACACACAAAAAAAAACCCAAAAACAACAACACACACACCACACACACCCCACACACACACCACACACACACACACACACACACACAAAAACCACACATCAAACACACACAAATGTATGTGTGTTTTTATATACATATTTTTCCAATACCATATATATCCACACACACCACACACTTTCATACCCTCAAAACCCACTCACAAAACCAACCGCACACACACACACCACACAAACCACACCCACACACCCACACAACCACAACACACACCACACTTATATAAAAATATATATTAAATATATATAATATAATTAATTATTATACATATATTATATAATTAATATTATATTATATATATTATTTATATTTTATTTTTATTTTTTATATATTATATATATAATATATTATATATTTATTATATATATGTGTATTAATATATAATGTGTGTGTGTGGGGTGTGGTGGGTTGTATACCCCCACACCAAAAACACACCATACCATGACACATTTATAAATTGTGTGTGTTGTTTTGTGTTGTGGTGGTTGTGGTGTTTGTGTGTGTGTGTGTGTGTTTTTTGTGTGTTTGTGTGCTTTTGTGTGTGTGTTTTTGGTGTTTGTGTGTGTGGGTTGTGTGTTTTTTTTGTGTTTGTGGGGTTTAAATTTAATATATATGTATTTTAAATAATATATAAAATTATATATAATATAATTATATATAACTTACAATATACTGGGTTGTGTGTGTGTTGTGTGAAATTTATATATATCTATATATCATTATATTATATATTATAATATAAAATATATATTAATATTATTTTATATATATATAATAATATATACATAATATAATGTCTATATATTTTATAATGAAAATACTCTATATGTTATTTTAATTATATATTATATCTATATATATATTTTTTAATTCTATATTATTATAATATTTTATATATATAAAAACTATAGCTGTTATTTTAAAAAAAAATTTGCATGTAATTTTGGAAGCTCAGATGATTATTTTTTATTTTGCTATAGCAGTAGATTTATATGATTTGCAAAAAATCTGGTTAGTCCTTTATTATGAAAACAATTTTTTGACCCCTTCATTATTTGTGTGTTTGTTAAATATTGTGTGTATTTGTATTGTGTCGAAAAATTTTTGATAGGTTTATTATAATCCTAATGACCAGCAAAACACAGTTTCGGTGTTTTACGATTCGTATAAAAAATTTTCTCTTCTTAACACACTGAAAAAAAAATATATATATATATTTTCATCTGTTTTTTTAACGAATATGAAATATTTTAATAAAAAAAATGGTATTTTATTATCCGATGACTTCTATCTAGAAGATCATAGAAAAAATCTGAAAATTTTAAAGATGCAAATTAAAGCCCAAAGATTCACACCGCATATCATTGTGAAAATCGTCTTAGTTTTGTGGCAGGCAAAACACCACACACATATATGTATTTTTTGTAAATGTATAATATATATTAATTATATATAAATTATATTATATATATATATATATATTATTTATAAATATATATAAAAAATTTATATATATATATATATATAATATAAATATATATATAATATTTACTATTATATATGTAATATATTTATTTATTTATTATTAATATTAAAATTATAATTATATATAAAATATATTTTATGTATTAAAATTTAATATATATAATATTATTAAAAATTATATATATTTTATATATATATTTTTATTACACTACATATATACATGTTGTGTGTGTGGTGTGTGTGTATATATATATATTATATATAATAAATATATTTTTAAAAAAAAATTTTATCATATTATATATTAGTCTATTACTTTATAAAAAGTATTACAAATATATGTGTATATTATTTAATTATAAAATTTTTTAATTATATATATATATTATTAAAAATATATATATTTTATATATATATATATGTATGTATATTTTTACATACAGTAAATGTATGTTTTTTAAAATTATAATATAATATTTTAATAATATTATATATTTATATATTATTATATTATTTAAATACCTTTTGATTTTCTATATTATAATGTGTTATTATAATATTATATAATTAATATATTATAATATATAAAATATTATTTATATAATTAATTATAATATATTATCCCTTTATAATTTATATATAAAATTTTATATATATTATCTTTTTTATTTTTTTTGTGTGTGTGTGTGTGTGTGTGTTGTTTATTTGTTGTGTGTGTGTTTGCGTGTTGTATGTATTGTAGCTGCATATATTATATGTATAATTCACCCACGTACACACTACCTCTCTCTCTCTCTCTGTTTTTAAAAATTATTAATCTTATATATATATTATATTTTAAATATATAATTATGTATAAAAATAATATATAATTATTTTATATTATTATATGTATAAATATATAAAAAATATTATATTTAAAATATATATTATATATATTTTAAATTTTATATTATATAATTTTAAAACATTATTTGTTTGGGGGTGGTGTGTGTGTGTGTGTGTGTGTGTGTGTGTTGTGTTTTGGGGTATATATATTTTTTATTATATTTATTTTATATATTATATATATTATAATTTTTGTGTGTGTGTGTGTTGTTGTGTGTGTGTGTGTGTGTGTGGTGTTGTGTGTGTGTGTGTGTGTGTTGTGGTGCGGTGTGCATGTGTGTGTGTGTGTGTGGTGTGTGTGGGTGTGTGTGTGTGTGTGTTGTTGTGTGTTGTGTGTTGTGAGTGTGTATTCTATCTATCTATCTATTTTAATTGTTAAAAAAAATATATAATAATATTATTTTAAAAATTATATATAATATATATGTATAGGAATTATATATATATATATATATATTATTATTTATTATATATAAAAATATTATAATAATTTTTAAAATATAGACATCATACACTCTTTTTTGTATTGTGTATTGTCTATCTATGTATTTTTTATATATTATTTATATATATATATAATAATATATATATTATATCTTTTAAAATATTTATTGTTATATATAAATATATTTATATATAATATTATATATATATATATATTATTAGTAAGTTTTTGTGTGTGTGTGTGTTGTGTGTGTGGTGTGTTGTGTGTGTGTGTGTGTGGTGTGTGTGTGTGGTGTGTGTTGTTGTTTTCTATTTTTATTCCTCACTTATTTATATTATTATATAGAAGATGATAATTACATTAATATATAATTTTTATATATTATTAATTATATTAATAATATATATTATATTAATATATTAATATTTATATATATGTTTATTTACATAATATTATAAAATACTATATTTCTAATATATTATTATATATATTATATTTATATATATATATATATATATATATTTTAATTTTTTATATAAATATTAATTTTTAATTATAAAATTTATTATTATATATTTATTATTAAATTTTTATCTCTATATAATTTATATAATATTATATATATAATATATATCTATAATATTTTATAATTATATATATTTTTAAATTATATAATTATATATTATTTTTATAATAACCCCCCAAAAACATACCAACACCACACTCACACACACACACACACAACACACACACACACACACACACAACCACCACACACCACACAATATATATTAATTATATATTATTATAATATATATATACTTTTATGTATATTATTTATATTATATTTATGTATTTATATACAAATTAATTATATTGTATATAATATATATATTATATATATATTTAATATATTATTAATAATATTATTTATTATGTTTCTACTATCTTTTATCTATCTATCTGTCTATCTTCTATATATATAACTTGTGTATGCGTGTGTGTGTGTGTGTGTGTGAGTGTGGGGGGTCGTCTTGTGTGTGTTTCCTTACAATTACGGAATGTGTGTTAATATATATATTTATATATATATATTATTATTCTATAATATATATATAATAATTGTAATATATATATTATTTATATATATATTATATATGTAATATATATTTAAATAATTTATTTATATAAAAATATATATATTTTATAATATATATATATATATTAATGTGGTGTGTGTGTTGTGTGTGTGGGGTTGGTTTTGTATACAATTCCCAAAAACCACACACACCACACACACACACCCCACACAATATAATATATAATATATTATAAAATATATAATATAAAATTTATATTATATTTAAATATAATATAATGTATATTTTGGGAATTTAAATTTTATTTATATTTTAATTTTATTTTTATATAAAAATATAAAATTTTTTTATATATTACAATATATATTAATTTTTTATATATTATTTATATATTAAAATATATCTTTATATTAATATTATACATCTCATTCCGTTCTTGTAAGGGAAAGTGGGAAAATTAATTTTTTTCTTTTATTACATCTTTTTCTTTCTCTCGATTTAAAATGAAAAGACTTCAAATTAAAAAATTTTAATATCCTTTAAAACATTTAAAGTGGTTCAAAAATTTTTTAGTATGCGCTTACTTATCTATTATTCACAGGCTTGTGTGGTGTGTGTTGGAATGTATGTATATCTATCTATTATCTATTTTCTATACGATATAAATATTATATATTATATATAATAATTTTATATAATATATTATATATAATAATTTTTATAATATATAATTATATTATTATATAAAAATTATATTTTATTTTAATAATTATATATTATATATATTTTCTATTATATATATTGACCCACACCACTCAGTTTGATGTTTTGTGCCTATTATGTTAATATAAAATATATATTATATATATTATATTAAAAAAATTTTATAAAATTTATATATAAATTAATGTGGTGTGTGTGTGTGTGGTTTGGGGTTTTTTGTGTGTGTTGTTGTTGTGTTGTGTGTGTTTGGGGTTGTGTAATTTATATCCTCACAATTTTATATATATTTAAAAATTTTTATTTTATATATTTTATATAATTTATTAAAAATTTTACATTTTATTTATATTATTATATATTAATATTAAAATTTTTTTATATAAATTTTTATAAAATATATTATTTATATATAATTATATATATAATATATATTTTTTAATAATTTAATATATTAAAAAATTTATATATATTACCCCTTCACCACACACACACACACACAGCACACACACAAAAAATAAAAAAATAAAAAATAAATATATATATATTTTTTATTATAAAAAATTATTTTATATATATTATATTTTATATTATGTATTAAAAAAAACTACTCACAAAACACCCCAAACACACTCACACCAACACACCACCACACACATACACCACACCACCAAGCCACACTACACACCACACCCCCACTCACCACACCCACACACACCACACATAATATTATATATATAATATATTAATTTTAAATTATATATATTATATATAAAATATATATATAGATAGAAGTGATAGATGATAGATGGGTAGATATACCACCTACACACACCCCAAAAAACAACACAAATTTCCCCCACTCATTCACACCCACCCAAAAACCTCCCAAAACCACCCCAAAACAAAACACACACTTTATATAATATATATATATATATATAATTATATATATATTAAAATATATATATATATAGATAGATAGATAGATAATAGTTTAAAAGAAGTAGATACCTATCTATATCTATCTACATATATATATACATATATATATAACATATATATATATATATTTAAAATTTTTAATATATATATATATTATATGTAATTTTTAAAATTATATATTATATAATTTAAAAATTATATATTTATATATAAAAACATTCCCTAACTTGTAGGTAATACCACACAACGACACACACACACCAAAACCCCACACACACACATACACAAAAATATATTAGAAAAGATAAAAGACGATAAAAGATAATAGATAATAAATAAAGACACATACACCCACCCCAAAACCCCAAAACATAATCACACACATATACACTCCACCCCCACACACTACACACAACACCACCCCCAAGCAACACACTTTATATATATTTAAATATATATTTTATATTAATATTTATATATATTATAATTTTATATATATTATATATATATATATATAATATCTACGAATATATATTTTTATATTATAATATATATAATTATATATATTTATATTATGTATATATTTAAAATTTTTATAATATTATTTATATAAATTATTATATATATTATATCTTATATATTCTTATATTAATTTTTTATATATATATTTCATTTAAAAATTTTTATATATATATATATATATATTATAATATATTTAATGTTGTGTGGTGTGTGTGTGTGTGGGTGTGTGTTGTGTTGGGTGTTTGTGTGTGTTTTACTATTTACCAAAAACCCCACACACACACACACACACCACACACACAATATTATTAAAAATTTAAATATATATTAATTATATATATATATAATATATTTATATTTTATATTATATATATAATTTTTTATAATATATTATATATAAAAATACGATAATATATTATATATACATATATATATAATCATATAAATTTTTCTTATCATAATTATTTTTATAATATCTTTATCTATATATATATATATATTTTCATGTATTATTATATATTATAATTTTTTAAATTTATAAAATATTTAATTTTAAAATTGATTATATATATTTTATTTATTTATTATATTATATATATATATATATATATATTACATTTACATTCCTACTTTTATAAAATGGGGGAAAATTAATTTTTTCTTTTATTACATACCCATTTTCCCTTTTTATGCCCGCTGTTTT
>NC_051403.1:1104994-1106504 GCF_015228065.2 Penaeus monodon | reverse complement strand
CATACTGCTACGCCAGTGGGTCTTTGTCTCTGTGCGGAACATGTGTTAACATGAAAAGGATAGCTTGGGCATGTGTTAACATGAAGGGACTTGGGCAAACATGACGCAACTGGCTGTGAGCGGAAGAGCGAAGGAACAAGCCTGGAGAGACGCGGTTGGGTGCTGCTCCTGTGAAGACCTCGTGTGTGCCCTTGTGACCTGATAAACTTTGCGTTGCCCTGTAATAAGCTGTATTGTGCAGTGTTTCCCTCTGTATTGTGCCTATAGAAAAGTGTACGGGTAAATAACTTGTGTAAATAAAGGAAAGACTGTCATTTTGTGTTTATTTCGTGCCCTGCCTCTCCAGGTGGCGTTTCCCCTCGTGGTGTTCTGGGGAGACGCTGTGGTGCTCGGTGCCTCTTGGAGCTGTTCAGTGTTCACGACCCTGTGGATAGCACGCCGTCTGCCTAGCCTACCTTGTGTTGGTAGCAGAGAGACGAGGCAGTCGGCGTAACAAATGGTGTCAGGAGTGGGATTTGTGATATTTGATCAGGGTGTGCCTGCTTGACGTAGATTTGCAGCTGCTGGTCCTGCAAAGCCTCAACAAAGAATTCGCGGGCCAGGACCACGATCATCTCTTCCGCAGCTGCAGGGTACGACCTCCTTACCAGCACCTCCACATCCTGCGCCAGCTGGGACAGTGTCTCGCCACGCTCACGAGTCCGCTTCTTCAAGCGCGCCCGATATACCTCGGCCTGGTGGTGGTGCCCGAAACGGCTTCTCAAAGCCTCCGCCACACTGGTGTAAGAGGCCTGTTGGGATGGCGGCAGATGCCCCAACACTTCCACCGCGGGGCCCCTTAGCGCTGTTACCAGCTGCAGGGCCTTCTCTTCCTGGCTCCAGCCCTGGGTAGATGCCAGCATTTCAAATTGGGCAACATATGCCTCCCAGGCCACCTTCCCGTCATACTCAGCTGGCTTACGCTTCACAGAATGTCTGGAGGCCGAGGGGCTGCAGGGTGGAGAACGCGTGCCGTGAACTAACACGCCCAGGGGGGAGGAAGGGGGGGAGGGAGGCAACGAGGCGAGTTGACCGGGTCCGAGTTTGCCGCCACCTATACCCAAGGGAGCGGTTCCGATGGGTCCCCAGCCTTCTGCAGCGACCACTGGCTGCGACACGACGCTGCGATGCCCGGGGGTTTCCTGCCACGGACCCCAGGCAGACCCCAGTAAATCTGACACTCTGGCATCTGTTGCCAGAACCTCGTCTGCCTTCTCTGCTTGCAACGTTACTACCTCGTGACGCCGCCTTTCCGCCTTCACTTCCTCCCTCAGGCCCTGAACCTCGCCCTTCGGAGTCTGCACCTCCTCCATCAGTTCACTCTTCACGCTGTTGCAGGCCTTGTCTGTGTACTGCTGAGTTTCCATCTTCACACATGCAAGATTGCTCTGTAGCACCTCAACAAGTTGGCTGAACTGTTCCTCTGCCTTCCTTGCCTGCATCTCGACGAGATGGTGCGCCTGCTCGCGTG